>NW_017674248.1:91652-98341 GCF_001879085.1 Nicotiana attenuata | reverse complement strand
CTTCGGGGGTGGAAGATCTCGAATGGACTTTATCTTAGATGGATCCAATTCGATGCCCCTCCGGCTGACTATAAAACCGAGGAGTTTCCCAGACGGAACCCCAAATGCACACTTGGCTGGATTAAGCTTAAGGTCATACCTTCGAAGCCGTTCGAAGAACTTTTTCAAATCACACACGTGATCAGCTTGTGTCTTTGATTTTATGATAACATCATCAACATATACTTCAATCTCTTTGTGCATCATGTCGTGAAAAATGGTAGTCATGGCCCTCATGTAGGTTGCCCCTGCATTCTTTAAACCGAATGGCATGACCCTGTAACAATAAGTACCCCATGGCGTGGTGAACGCGGTCTTTTCTGCATCATCCTCATCCATTAGAATTTGGTGGTACCCAGCATAGCAATCCACGAACGATTGTATCTCATGTTTTGCGCAATTATCTACAAGAATGTGGATATTTGGCAAAGGAAAATTATCCTTTGGACTTGCTTTGTTCAGGTCCCTATAGTCGACACAAACTCTGGTTTTTCCATCCTTCTTTGGCACAGGCACAACATTTGCCACCCAGGTAGTGTATCGGACAGCTCTGACCACATTGGCGCTTAGTTGCTTCATTATTTCCTCTTTGATTTTGTCACTCACGTCTGTCTTCAATTTTCGTTGCTTTTGTTGGACTGGTGGAAAACTAGGATACGTAGGAAGCTTATGAACCACCAGATCAGCACTTAAACCCGGCATATCGTTGTAAGACCAAGCAAACACATCTCTATATTCAAATAAAAGTTGAATCAAGGCATCTCTGGTTTTTTGTTCAGTGTGAATGCTTATCTTCGTTTCTCTAACTTCTTCAGGACTTCCGATATTAATCGGCTCAGTTTCATTGAGGTTTGGCTTAGGCTTGTTTTCAAATTGTTCCAACTCTCTCTTTATTTCCTCGACAACCTCATCTTCATCATATTCAATCTCTTGATGCATTATTTCGATATTAGACAGCTTTTTAAGATCTGGGCGTGAATTCTGCATGCATGTCATGTTATTAAAGCCGGCATTAACAAAACTGAAATGGAAATAAAATGACAGGAATTAGGAAAAGGAAAAGATAGAAAACTTAACAGGAAACTGAACTGCATTTCATTGAATTCGAAAGGATAGAAGGGTTAACATCAAAACAAAACAATCATACTGAGATGTTTGGATTACAACCCTGAAAATAACCCAAAAATACAAAAAAGAAGCTGCAAAAGCAAACTACCAAGACTCCTTCCTTGTGGGGAGAGGAGTTGCTTCCCAGTTGGTGAGCATGGTGTCTGGGTCAATTAGTTGCATATCGGCACGACTAGTGCCTTCACGAGCCTGGATCATATTCACTTCAGAAAACATCTCGCTGAGGCCA
The DNA here is from genome assembly GCF_001879085.1 of Nicotiana attenuata. Lineage (NCBI taxonomy): Eukaryota > Viridiplantae > Streptophyta > Magnoliopsida > Solanales > Solanaceae > Nicotiana > Nicotiana attenuata. The sequence goes on along the minus strand of NW_017674248.1, from coordinate 96,945 downwards.
TGGCAAATTTCATCAATGTTTGCATGCGCCGAGGAATTTTCACCCTCTCGGAGTCGTGGCTTGACAAAAGTGTAGAAAATATGAGGGATAGGCTGTTGCAAGACCCATCCATGCTTTTTGCGGTGTTTGGCTTTGTTTTCGTCTGCTTGTGTTGGCCTGAAGCCCAATCCAAAAGTACCCTGGTTACCGAACGGAGAAATAGGCTCCGAAATTCCTTGCAATGATGCCCCCAAGCCTTTTCCTGGCTTATAACCTTGTCTCATCATAACTGCAGCCACCATTACAGATGTGGCGGAAAGACGAGGATGCAGAATAGGCTTTCCTTCCTCGACATGGTCCACAGCAACCACTTCAAACGCCTGATAGACAATGGACTCAGACCCTTCCTTGGCCTCAATACAGGGGATTAACGGGTCTTTATAAATGGAAGACTCGTCTTCTCCGTGAACAATAATTTCTTGCCTATCATGTTCAAATTTGAGCATCTGATGCAAGGTGGATGGCACAGCTCGGGCCGTATGGATCCATGGCCTTCCAAGAAGAAAGTTATAAGAAGTGGCCATGTCCACTACCTGGAAGACAATCAAAGTCAACTGGCCCAATCGTCATGGTGAGGTTGATCTCCCCAATGGTATCTCTTGCTGAGCCATCAAAAGCCCGGATGCGAACATTGCTGGGTCGGATTCTGTCTGTATCGATCTTCATGCTTTGCAAGGTAGAGAGAGGGCATACATCTACACTTGAGCCTCCATCAACCATGACTCGCTTTACATAATGACCCTCACATTTGACCATCAAGTTCAAAGCCCTAATGTGCCCGGCTCCCTCCTCGGGAAGTTCATCATCAGTAAAGGAGATTCTGTTCACCTCAAAAAATCTGTTGGCCATCTTCTCTAACTGATTCACTGTGGTTTCCTCTGAGATATGTGCCTCGTTCAGGACCTTGATTAGTACACGGGCATGCTCTTTGGAATGTAGGAGAAGAGATAGTAGAGAGATTTGAGCGGGAGTCTTTCTTAGTTGATCAATGATTGAGTAATCCTGAACTTTCATCTTTTTCAAAAACTCTTCCGCATCTGCTTCAGTGACTGGCTTCTTTATTGGCAAATGGCCTTCTCTAATTTGCTTGGCCTTCCTCAACTCTTCTGGAGAGTAACATCTCCCTGATCGAGTAAAACCTCCAGTTTCCCCCACTTCCTCTATGATTTCCTTGCCTTTGTAGGTCATCACCATTTTGTTGTAGTTCCAAGGAGTGGTTTTTGTGTTGTTTACAGGGAGTTGCATGGCAGGTTTGATTACGATCGGCTCTGTTATACCTTTCGTACCTCCCTGCTTCTCCCTTTTGTCGGGATGGCCTCCAAGTACATATAACCTTGGGCTTGGAACACTAGAGTGAACTTCCAACCTCGAGATCTTTGGAACAAATAAAGTTGCCTTATTTGAGTTCTGGGCGCCTTTAACAATCAATGGCACGTCTCGGCTGGGACTTACTTCTAGACCTGCTCCTTCTTGAATTGCACCCACTGTCATTTCTGCTCGACCGACCGGCTTGTATTCTTGGTCTCGGCCAATCATTCCAACAAAATGAACATCATTGTGTGCTGGCAACGGATTATTTGTCACGTTGGGAGGGTCCTCGCCATTCGTCACTACAATCAGTTTTTCGGAAATGAGTCTCTCTATGGCTCTTTTCAGAGTCCAACAGTCATCAGTGCTATGCCCTGGGGCACCGGAATGATATTCACATCTAGCATTTGCTTGAAATCCATGCGAATCGGGATGCATATGGTGGGGAGCGATGGGTCCAATTACGCCCATTTGCTTCAGCTTCTGGAATAGACTAGAATATGATTCAGCCAATGGAGTGAATTTTTCTACCGGCCTCTGCTCTCGACCATAATCCTGCCTGGGACGAGCATTGTAAGGTGCCCGAAAATTTTGCTGCTGAGGTCGGGGGGCCCTCGGAGCTGGTGCCCGTACCTGCTGATTGGGAGGCCGAGCATATGATTGAGCATTGAACACTGTATATTATGGTGGGCCCACAGAGTATTGAGGAATCGGCGGGGGATAATAATGTTGAGGGTAGCTGGATTGCCCCTGCTGAAATTGCACATAAGGGTGCGATGCCCCTCTTTGAAACTCCCTAGATCCCGAAGCCATCATGGACCCTTCATCCCTCTTCTTTCTGTTTGCCAAACCTCCCGACCCATTTTGGATAGCTTGGGTGGTGGCTTTGAGAGAAGCTTGACTTACAATTCTGCCAGTCTTGAGGCCATTTTCGACCATCTCCCCTATTTTGATTGCTTCTGCAAAAGGTCTACCCATCGCGGACATCATGTTCTAAAAGTAATCAGGCTCTTGATCCTCCAGAAAAACAGTGATCAACTCGTGGTTATCCATGGGTGGCTTAACTCTAGCCGCTTGCTCCCTCCACTTGATGGCATACTCCCTAAAACTTTCGGTCGGCTTTTTCTTCATATTTGACAAAGAATTACGATCCGGCGCAATGTCAATGTTGTACTGAAATTGTTTGACGAAGGCTTGGGCCATGTCATCCCAAACATGCCAGTGAGAGATATCTTGGTCAATGAACCATTCGGAAGCTACCCCCACCAGGCTTTCCCCAAAGTAAGCCATCAGTAGCTCTTCCTTTCTTCCTGCACCCCTCAGCTGGTTGTAGTACCTTTTCAAGTGGGCGATGGGGTCGCCGTGTCCATCATATTTCTCAAATTTCGGGGTCTTGAACCCTCGTGGCAAATGGATGTGGGGGAACATGCATAGATCACTGAATGAAACGCTTTTGTGACCACCTAGTCCCTGTATATTCTTTATATTTTGTTCAAGACTTTTCATTTTCCTAGCCATCTCATCTGGCTCAACCCTCGTGGCTGGCTTCTCATTTTCTACTGGTGACTCGTACTGAGGAGTCTGATTGTATGGAGCCGAGACCCCGAAAGCCATATTTGGAGAATAGTATTGGCCATCATAAGCATGAGATGGTGGATCATTGTTTGGCCTCGTCACAGGTGGTGGCGGCGGGATTGTATATACCGGTGCGCCAGACACGACGAGAGGGGTGTTCCTAACCTGTGCGACTGGAGGTCGCATATTAGAGGTACCGGGGGCAGCATGGAGGCTGTAGTTTGGCACATACCCTGGTGGTAGAATTGGATCGCTTGTTGCATGGAGCGGTGTTTGAGTAGCCTGGGGTACGGTGGAAGTTCCCTCTGAAGGACCCTGGGGTGGAGGTCGACCGGAAACCCAAGCTTGATATACATCTGACAATTGTTGTTTCAATTTTCTTATTTCCTCCGACTCTTGCTCAACTGACTGACCCTGCGGATTGTCACTGACCAACTCGATTTCATCGCTATTATCCATTACCACTGGTCCCTTAGATCTTGTGAAGTAATGATGTGTTGCCAGTTTTCACCACAAACCAACCACCTTAAGCTTACTCAGAGAGAGATAATGAAAACCAAAGTAATTTCCGCCAGGCCCTCACCCCATCTGGAAGATTACAATGCGGCCCTCGCTGATGAATTCCATGTAATTCAGCTATTTTCATTGAAATTTTATTACCATTGGATGATGATAAAGGTGCTCTAATGAATCCACATCTGCAGCAGAGTTGCATCCCTTCAAGTATCTTCACCCTTTGGCACGGGTCAAAGCTCGAAAAATATTCTCCCAAATTCATGGAAAGATTGGAGATCCTCGCTTACTTGCAAATGACCGAGACTACCGCAACCAAAGTCGAGATTCTGATGCGCGCCACCACGCTTCTGGAAAGTACCATGTATCCTCTTAGAAATGATATCATAACCGAAATTCTCAATCCCTCAAGCGTCGTAACTCAACTGGTTTACGAATTTCTATGCCCTGAGTAAATTTTCAAACCCTCTTCTCGTCCCCAAACCTGTCATATGAGATCTCCAACGTGAACGTCATACCTTCGTTTTGAAGCAAACATTGGAATCATCGAGGCTTAATTTCTTTAAAAAGGTTGTTCACACCACTTTTCCCGGAAAGCAGCAGGCTTTTTCTTCACGAAGGTCTCTCCCCAATCCGGTGAACCCACCTATTCTTCTAATTGTGGCTCATTTACAATCTTTAACCTAATAGACTGTTCGCGGGTCTCCAAAAACCCACTAGAGACTCGTTAAATCTGTTAGCTTAATTCCCATGATGTTTTGAGAACTTAGGTGCTAAATACTTCGGATTCCATTCCCATTAGCAAAAACTAGCCCACCAATTACAGAGATCATGCCGGGTCTTATCCCGATAGAAACATTGGAAGGAGGTTCTCGTCCCTATTCCTTTTCATACTGCTTCTTATGGAAAACTCATGGGATCTGGATAATATAAAAGGGTTAGGACTACCTAAACTACACGCAAATTATGACAATTCATATTATAAATTAATTATTATTATATTGACTTATTATTATTATTATATTATTTTTTTTATTATAGGACTCGATCTATAAATTCTTTTGTAGTTTTTTTAATTAACAAAATATTTTTTTGAGTACCAGACACAAAATTGAGATGTATATATACGAAATATGGCTATCATTAACAAAGACGGCCCTTTGATACTTCCATAGAAGCAAAAGGATGCTAGCAAAAAACAGCCAAACACAGAACAAAATGATAAAAGTAGATTATGGATAAAGTAAATATTTTTTTTGTACAAAAAAAAAATTCCTCGCATTTGACCAAAATAGCTCCCCTTTTTTTTCGAAATATTATGCACGCGAATCTTCTATGCCCCCCTTTTTTTTGAAAATTGGGCTGAACCCGCATGGAGGTTGCCTACGTATCTCACATCCTGGTGAGAATCAAACCGCGTAGTTCGGTATAACACTAAGTACCTTTATTTTATTTTATTTTTTTTTAAAAATTAATCTTTTACAACTCACACCAGACATTACCAATATATATAATATATATTATATAATATTAATATATATATAATATATATAATATATTATATAATATATATATAATATATATTATATCTTTCTTCTTTTAGAAAAGGTTTATTGCACTAAAATAGAAATTATTCTTTTTTTCTCTCTCTCTCCTCTCTCCTTTTTTTTTACTTCTAAATAATTACAACCAAATTTGTTTTTTTTTTAAGAACCGTCGACATTGCAAGTAAGCCTTCCAAATTGATGTATCAAGTAGCACAACTATGAACATGATGTCCTCGAAGAGGATATCTGTACTTATAACGAGACCCGCCCCTGTGCACGAGTGTCGCTAATGTCCGAATGACGTGATGCAA
>NW_017674248.1:13669-90091 GCF_001879085.1 Nicotiana attenuata | reverse complement strand
ATAAAGCGAACCTACTAGGGATATCCGGCATGAGGTTTGTTCTTCTAGGTTTAAATCTTATTGGAGAAAGTATCTAGACTGGCTTACTCGAGCGGACAACTCGAGCCGAGGAGGGTCAGTATACCGGTAGCATTGCTTTCCGGCTTAACTGTTGGTGCTCCCCGCCTAAAACATGTGTGACTAAAATCCTTCACCGGGTGACAAGCACCTCGGCTATCTCAAAGAAAGCGGGCTATGTCAAGCAAATGCCCAATTTTTAATTTCAAGAAGACTCAGAGGGGGTGCGTGAGAAGACAGTTTATATGTACAGTTCAACAATATCAAAGCGGTAAAAAGCAAATAAGTAGCACATTATGCCCAAATAAGTCACAGTATATACAAAATTAATAAAGTCAAATAAAAGTCAACATGTACAAGCTCGAATTCTAGTTGTCCCCAGCGGAGTCGCCAGAGCTGTCACACCCCTTTTCTGCTCCCCGAAAAATATCTATGTATGGGTTAAAGAGTTTTTTCAATTAAAGTGGCAAAACTTTAGTAGGGATTATTTTATTGTTCAGAGTCGCCACTTGGAATTGATTTTTCGGTGTTCCAAGTCACCATTTATTTGAATCCCTGGTCAAAGGAAGGTTTGACTCTATTTTTATCGGTCCGCAAAAACAAAGTTCGGATAAAGAATTCTGTTGACCGGGGAGAAGGTATAAGGCATTCCCCGAGTCCCGTGGTTCTAGCACGGTCGCTTTATTGACTTAAACTTGGCTTGAATTAATTTTGGACAAACTGTGATTTATATTATTTTCATGTTTTACCTATCCGCTTTTATCTCTTGACTACTAGAAAAATTAAGAATATTTTTAATAATAAGATGTCATAACCACACTACGCCAGCGAATGCGTGATCGATGAATTTTATTATTTAGTCATAATAGCGCTACGCAAGCGAATCCGCAGTCATGACAAACAATTATTAGCGCGTTATTTACTTTTGAAAAATTACTACAATTATACTTTGAGAAAAAAATTAACCTTTCAAAAATTTATTAAATGTCACTACCGCGCTACGCAAGTGTATCCGCGATTTTTTAGCAAAAGGATTAACTAAATTAATAAATTGACTAAAACTAACATATATGGCATGAGATTGTTGAATTAATTTATTGAATGTTAAATATCACGCTACGCAAGTGATTCCGTGAGTTAAAGAATACCTACTAATTGCCTAGCGTTTAAGGTAATTATTGAAGTGATTAAGTTGTCAAAATATTTTAATTACAGGGAAATAATAAAGGAAATAATATGAATTTTAGTTATTTGACTACATTTAATTATTTATTTTGACACAAAGTATAAGAGATCTTATGTGACAAAGAAAATGAACGATTCAATTTGCACGTCACCCGATAACCAATTTCAGTTAAACGAAATGCGACAACTTGGAATATTTACTGCGCCAAATTTCTTAAACCTTATATTGCTTCCAAGTCATCCTTTCACACTTTCTTTTATTTAACTTTACACAGTCCAAGAACCCATTAAAAGAAAGAAAAATAAATAAATAATAAACAACTTAAAGAAAGAAAATAAAAGCGTAGATTGATTCATAGATAAAACAAATAAGTTTCACTTATTTTGACACCATTTCCTTTTAGTAGCCAACATTTCTTTTTATGGGAAAAAGTTTAAAGTAAGCTAACCAAAAGACATAGAACAGCAACCTCTATATATGAATAAAGATCTACCTTCAAGCCAAACCCATTAAGCACAAATACAATCTACCAAACAATCTTTCATACTCCTTGTATTTGCAGCCCAGAAAGAAATGAACCAATATATTTAAAGCTTTGGCAAGAAAAAGTACAGTAACACCTCAATATTGAAGAACATGGTAACCTTCCTTAGATTAGCAAGGTGATTCTTCACACACACTAAATAACAATAAATCTGAACATCATAGCACTTTAAGAACGGGAAAAAGAAAGAAATTAAAACATGGTGTCAACCAAAAATATGAAAGGATAAGTTATAACTACAAAGATTTATTAAGCATGTTTAAATACCAAAACCATACAAGAACGGAATATTTTCAAGTTTAATGTACTCGTAATAAACTGAAGAGAATTAAAATAGTTACATGTCCATTTATTTTGTCCACCAAAATTACAATAGCATAGTGTGTGAGGGAATACCCAGATCTGAAATTTCAGCTTGCTATCTATATTAAGCTGCTGATTTTTTTTTTTAAGATATGTGTTTTCTTAGAGTGTAGAGATGTTTTTTATCAATGTAAGATAGATGATCTTTTAATATGAAAGGAGCACCCCCTTAAGTAAGCAAGAAAAGTCACTTTTGGACAACTTTTGATTTTCCCAAAAGTCTGTCCAAAAAGACTGACTTTTGTTCACCAAACACTGCTCTAGGACTGTCCAAAGGTGAAAGGACAGCCTGAGATCTGCTATGGCAGAAACAAAGAGTCATTTCAGCCACCCTAGTACTAAAAATAAGTTGCTAGTGTACCCCTAACACATGATTACTCATCTACCCTGCAGCTTTTAACAACAACAGTACCAACCATGTGATTCAAAACAAATGGAAACCAAGTAACCAGAACATAGTTGATCTACCACAAACATGTAACTGAAAACTTAACACTAAACCATTAATCAACCAAGAGAACTTAAAACCTAATGACTAAAATCAAACCAAGCAAAACACATATTAACAGAGAAAACAAACTTAGTGAAAAAGTTTCACTAAGCGAAGTCGAAACTGAAAACTAGATAGAAAACGAACTAAAATCGACCACTAACAAAACTTACACTACTGCAATAACTACAATAAAGTAGTAGGCAACAGAAATCAGAAACCTAAAGAAAGGATTAAGGTTCTAGTTAGAGTCCAAAAACATTGAAACTTCAGTTAATTAGCACGACGAATTAAACGTGAAATAACAGAAACTGCAATTGAAGCTACAATTTAAAACTCGAAACAACAACTAACTTCAAACACCATTAGCAGAACTTATGAGATAGGAATCCGAACAACAAAATAATTTGAGATCAACGAGCGACGACTAATCATTACTGACTCTAAACTAACTAACAGCTAACTAAAGATAAATAAAACACATGATCAAACAAAGAAGAAAAAATCAGAAAATTTAGACCTAAGCAAACTACAATGAAACTGAAAGTAAAAGAAAAAGAAAGGGGACACAAGGGATTAGGGTGTACAGAAAATCGAGTGTCCGAAACAGAGGTGGTGCGGCATTGGTGGTGATTCGGGCGGCGGTAGATGAAGTTTTGACGTCGGACATGCTCTTCTTGTTGCTGGCCCGTCACTATCAACTCCAATCAAACTGAAGTCGTATAACGAACTCAGCAACAAGAAGGGCTCGTTCGAGCCAAAGTAGAAGCGGCCAGCAACCCGCCAGAATTGAGCCACCGGAGTTTCGACTTTAAACCAAGAAAGAACGATAGACTAGGGGGAGACCTACACACTCATGTAGGTATTAAGTGGTGGTGAGGTCTCAAACTTGAAAAATTTGAGGAAAAATAGGCGGCTAGGGTTTCGGTTTTTCGAAGATTTGTGGCGTTTGAGAGGGATTTGAAGGATTTGGGGTTTGGATACATGAAGAGGAGGTTGAGATGAATAGGGGGTAAAATTTAGGTGGTGTTTGGAGCACCACCGGCGGCGGCGCATGGTGGTGGCAGTGGAGGAGGGCGGCGACGGCTTGAGAAGAGAGAGGGGTCTCTAGGGTTTGGGTTCTTAGAGAAATGGCAAAAATCAGATTTTAAAAGGATTTTATACCTCAACTGGGAACAAAGGAGGGCCATTGGATCAAAGATCATGGAAGGCTGAGATTTGATCTTGAATACTTAATCAAAACGACGTAGTTTGGCCAATCCTAATGGACCGGGTATGGCCGAAATGGGCTCAAATTTTGGGCCAATTTTGGCTCAATTTTAATTAAAATACACTAGTCCAATCCCTGCCCCATTTATCAAACCATTAATCAACTCTTAAAACCTATACATACACAAATAAGAACAAACACCCACCCCCCCCCCACCCCCACACATATATATATATATATATATATATAAACAAGGCAAAAATTAGGCATTTACAGTATTCATCCCTGTATCTGTCAAAACCACTCTCATAAGCGATCGAATCTCAGACTGCATCACATATAACTCATTGGTAAAAGAGAACTCACTACAAAACAACATAGGGATCACACAACCCTCAGGACACCCCGCAGGAGATAACCTACCTCCTTCGCCTCGAACTAACATCTCCTTATACCCGTCCACAGTTATAACCATTACGTAATCACTTAATCTACCTGTGTCTTAACTCATATCACGACATGAAAATCTAATTCACTCCTCAACTAAACAGCATGAAACGATCCTTCAACACACCCACAACTAGAGGCTATATGTCAAATTAAGATGGAAATCAAGCACCCAATCTACATCTCAATCAAACTCTTTTCGTCAATTCCAATCTATATGAACACACCCATAGTCACATAATACTAATCGTATAGCAATCCGACCACTCATCTAGCCACAAGCTCTACTCATAGGGGCGTTACCGGACATATAAGTGCAAAAGCACATGCCCACATAATCAACATCTCTATGCTCAAGCTACAGTCAAAACTCGGCCTCAAGTCCTCCAGACTGGCCCATCATAAACACAAAGAAATCACATATTGCGCTTCATCCAGGGAATCATAAGTCATCGATGCACAGCTGATATCAAGCGCTCACGTGCACACACGAATGCGTGGAAAGGAATTAAAAGAGTTATGCTTCAAGCTGAATCAATGTCGCACGATAAAGAAAGAAAGTTGGGAAGTATGTCCTTAATTCTCTGTAGCCTCTCGAAGATTAGTATGGACATCATTATACCGACCGCAAGACTCTACTAGACATTTGCTCATGACTTGTAGAACCTATGAACCTAGGGCTCTGATACCAATTTATCACGACCAGAATACCACTAGTCGTGATAGTACCTAACCCAACCCGCTAGGTAAGCCAACTACTAACTATTTAATTTCAATAATATTAATTAAACAATTAAGCAAAGAGATTTTCTGAATATTTCACATTTCCCAAGGACTAGTAGTACAAATCATGAGCTTTTATGAATAGAGTTTACAATGCTCATATGAAGTAAATACATCATCTGTTTGATAAATAAACAAATAGAGTTTTATAATTCTAAGGCTACCATGAACAAGAGGCAGCTACAATAGGAACGCAGGTAAATCTTCCAATTCAGCTCCCATGGAACACAGAAACGTCGAAATCCAAAATCTGATCGCAATGTGCATGAAGTGTAGTATGAGTACAACCGACCCCATGTGCTAAAAAGGAAACAAGCCTAACCTAAGGTTTAAAGTAGTGACGAGCAGGAACAAATGTCGGGTCCAATACCAATAACCAACAGCAGTTCATAACAGCATAGAGCATATAAACAAGGAAATAACTCAAAGATACAAATGTTCAACTTTTTGCACAGTTTTTTCGAAAAAAGTTCCGCCTTTTAAGAATATCAGTGAAAACCAGAATCCTTTATGAAAATCATCGAAAAATTATGAGATAGCTTGAAAACTATAATTTTCCTAAAATATCATTTCCACAATAATAAAAAATGTTTCATTTCCCTTCCAAATAACAAGGGTGAAATACTACTCAATGCCCACATATCAATGTGTATAAAAAATAATGAATGATGTGAAGCCAACCGCACGAGGAAATATGCATCTTTATACTTGTATTCCATGTGTGCATGCCGATGACATGTATCTCAGAGATAAATAATGTACTCTCACTCTCAGAGTACTCAATCTCACTGCCTCGCATCCTCTCTCACTATGGTCAATGGTCAACACACTCAAACACTCAGCGTTGTAAAAAAACTGTTGCGGCGTGCAACCCGATCCATACATAGATAGTCGACTGCGCTCACTGGGGGTGTGCAGACTCCGAAAGGGAACCTTCAGCCCAAGCGCCATATCGTTGCGGCGTGCATCCCGATCCAATCTCGTTGCGACGTGCAACCCGATACATAATATTTATATATAAGTAGCCCTAAGGCTTGTTGCAGCGTGCAACCCAATCCATTTGCATAAATATAATCAATATATCATTGTGGCGTGCAGCCCGATCCCAAAAGTAGAATAGACATAATGTGCTGCGGCGTGCAGCCCGATCCCAAAAGTAGGATAGACATAATGTGCTGCAGTGTGCAGCTCGATCGCAAAATTTCACTCTCGCTCAGGCCCTCGGCCTCACTCAGTCATCAATCCCTCCAACCTCACTTATGGGCTCGCAAAGTCATGAAACTAGCCCAACAACAATGATACGATGTATCAATAAATAACAACGGAGACTGAGATATGATATGAATGGATGAGTATGACTGAGTACGAAATATCAATCAATATCAGCATAAAGCCTAAACATGATATTTAGCATGATTGACAGCTCAATTAATTAATCACATGGTGAACACATAGATATCAACAAAGTAGGGCAACTATACAGTGCCGTGAAGGCAACGAAGCCACCATTCACAAGGTGCACGCCCACACGCCCGTCACCTCAATAGAAATCACATAGCACGAAATTTGGGTTTCATACCCTCAAAATTAAGTTTAGAAGAGTTAATTATCTTGTAAAAGCCAATTCCAACACCGAGCAAGCCAACCGATGCTCCAAGGATGCCATCACACGCGTAGCGACCTCCAAACGGCTCAAAACTAGCAAAAAAGCAACTCAAATACATCTGATAATGCCCAAGGAAACAATTACAAATGATAAAGATTGAATTGTACATCAAATTCCAAATCCGGCCAAAAATCACACCCGAGACCACGCCTCGAAACTCAACAAAAATCCCAAAATCTGCCAACCTATACAATTACGAGTCCAACCATAACAGTTTCACTCAATTCCGACTATAATTCAATGTTCAAAACTCAAAAGTTCATATTATGAAACTTTAGGCCAAAACCCCCAATTTCCTCTTTCAATTCATCGACCAAAAGCTAAAATTGAAGATAGATTCATAAAATATAACCATGACCGAGTGTAGAAAACTTACCCAAATCCTTGTGATGAAAATTGCAACAAAATCACCCCAATCCGCACTTGGAAATGTTAAAATGAAGCCAAAATCGTGAACCCTTGTATTTGTCATTATGCCCAGCACTTCCGCTTCTGCGCCACATTAGCCGCTTACCCGACGTCGCTTCTGCGACATGAGCTCCGCTTTTGTAGACTCCACTAAGCAAATGACCCCCCACACCTGCGAATCAACATCCGCTTTTGCGCCTAAGCTTTTCGCTTCTGCAAGGCCGTAGATGCGCCCCTATTCCCGCTTTTGCGATCCATTCAACCAGACCTTCCTTCGCTTCTGCGATCAACCGTCCGCATATGGGGACTCGCATCTGTGTGCATTTTTCAGTAGATGCAGAAACACTAGAATCAGTAGCCTTCAGCAACAACAACATGATGAAGAATGACCTGAAATCAAATCTAAAACACACCCGAGCCCCTCGGGACCCCGTCCAAACATACTAACAAGTCCCATAACATACCACAGACCTACTCGAGGCTTCCAAACACACATAACAACATCGAAACGATGAATCACACCTCAAGTCAAAATCATTAAACTTGAAACTTCAACTTTCACAACCGATGCCGAAACATATCAAATCACGTCCGTTTAACCTCAAATTTTGCACACAAGTCATGTTTGACATTACGGACAAGCTCCAACTTCCAGAATGGGAATCCAACCCTGATATCAAAAAGTCCACTCCTGGTCAAACTTTCGAAAATTCCATCTTTCGCCATTTCAGACCAAATTCCACTACGGACCTCCAAATCACAAATCGGACCCGCTCTTAAGTCCAAAATCACCCAACGGAGGTAACGGAACCATCAAAAATCCAATCCAAGTTTAAATTCTAAAATGTCAAACTTGGTCAAACCTTTCAAATTTAAAGCTTCTAGTTGAGAACCATTCTTCTAAATTAATTCCGAATAACCTAAAAACCAAAAACGACCATTCACATAAGTCATAATACATCATACGGAGCTACTCATGCCATCAAACAACTGAGCAGAGTGTAAACGCTCAAAACAACCGTCGGGTCGTTACATACCCTTAGACTCTTTTCTGTTCAAAACTATAGTGATCAATTCTATGGCCGATGCGGTTAAATTATTAACATGTTACTGTGGGGTTTAGCATATGAACTATCATCATGGAACTTGTGGCTCCATTTCCAATATTTAAAATAAACTTGATCTGTGAGGTAAAATACCTACGGATACGCTACCATATTCAAACTTGTCTTTCAAAGTATACCATTATCTCATAAATCACTGCATGCACCATCCGGCGAGTCTTGGGTCTTAATCCGGACATAAATCATGCAGAAAAAAATTCTATAATCACAGTTACTCACATTTTGTTTTAGCACCCATAGGCATCATTGTATACTCACAAGTCACTGGAAAGTGGATACACTGAAAATTGGAGATCTGGATACTAAATAACTGAGCACTGGGATACTGAATAACAATAAACCTGCTAACTGAAAGATTTTATATCTGAGATATACTGATAACCATAGAACATGATAACTGCTCTTGTACTTTTTAATAAGGTTATGCTCTAATCTGTACTGCTATCCATTGTATCCCACTTTATGTATCCTTTCAAGTCTAAGTTGTTACCAACATGTACTTCATAAATATACCCCCAATGGGCAATCATCCTCTCTAGGACCTTGTGTTTTTCCTGTCTGTTGCTTGGGTGTTCGATACGTCTAGAATTCGATAGGAAGAGAAGGTTACCTAATACTCTAAGCTTCATGCCACAATCTATAATAGAGAGAAATGAGACAATCCTGAATGTCTTGGTAGTTAGCCACTTATATGAGTGGCTGACACACACATATAAAAGAAACTCCACTGGATACGGCTTCATAGACTCCCTAAGACACTTGAACCTAATGCTCTGATACCAAGCTTTGTTAGACCCCGAACCTGGGCCTGGACGTAACACGGAACCCGCTGCCTGACTACTGTGACCGAGCGAACCAACTGGCTGGCTGGATCAACATGTGATATCATAACATACTGAAAGTGGAAGATAAACTAACACATGTTGATACACTAAAAGTCTGAATGATATAAATTAATGTGCTGAAACACAAACATAAGTCTGAAGTATATTTGTAGCAAACATTTCTTAACATGAAAAGCCTGTGACTCTGTCTAACTGTTACTCTAGTTTATGAAGCCTCTAATAAAGCACTGAAAATACTGACTATTTGTAAATACTGAAAGACTGTAAGGTAATGATAATGCCCCGAAAGAACTGGGCTTACCAAATAACTGGTACGCGAATCCTAGCGCTCTGACTCGCCCCTATAATTCATTACATGCTTCATCAGATGCAGGCCCCGAGCAAAAGGGACGTAAGTACATTTGAATGGCACTGGTATGTAAAGCAACTAAAAGAAAAAACTATAAATGCTGAAACTGATACTGAGCTGATAACTGAGAATTGATAATTGATAATTGATAATTTAAATGATAACTGTTGAAACTGAAACTAAAATTATAACTAACAATTGATAACTGAAAAATGATAACTATACAAAGGAAGTGAGGATATGAATACTCACTCTTATGAATTGTGAACAACCTGTTTATCTGAATAAATAAACTATGGCCTCAGGTCAAATATATATGTGCACAAACTGCAGCCTCGAGCTTAAGTATACGCATACATAATTGTGGCCTCAGGACTAAAGATGCATAATACATAAGCTGCAGCCTCAGCCCCAAAAGTACATAAAGCATTAACTGCAGCCTCAGCCCCAAATATACACAAAGCATTAATTGCAGCCTCGGGCCCAAATATAGGTGTTCAACATTCAGGGATTTCAAAGCAGAAAGTGAGAATCGTACTGTAATACATGATACTAAAATACTTAACCATACTGAGTTACATGATACTTGAATGATGAATAGAGCTAGACTGAGACATGTATTCATGAACTGATTATGAAAACTAAAACTTCAAGTAGTTATGACATGCTGATTAATCTAGACCGAGTCTTATGGGAATCAAACCCAGGTCTATATTAATAACCCACTGAGCTCACAACATTTAGAATGAAAGTAATGAACGAGTTATGAAGCTAGATAATAGATGTTTTGCAACTATTCAAGGAACTAGGCTTAACTATATTTCTGAGGCAATTTGTAACATCGTAAAATAAACGTAGTGTTGGGAGAATAATTAACATTTCCAAACATAGAGAGTTAGCCTCACATACCTTAACTTCCTGCTACTGCGCCGATACCAAATGTCACGTCCCAAATCTCCCTTTGTAAGAGGTCGTGACGGCACCTAGTCTCTACGACCAGGTAAGCTTGACATTTGTGTAATAATGAAGTGAAATTATAAATCTAACAACTAACCACAATAGATAATTAAATATCTGGTATAGATGTCGCTCGGCATGTACAATAACCAACTCTCGAATATACACAGAAATTCCCCAAGACCTGGAACATCATAAGTCACAAGTTTCTACGAATTTGTGTAACTATTTCTATACATCAATAACTAGAAAAAGTAAAGGAGGAACAACATCAAAGGTATAGAAGAGGACTCTGAGGTCTGTAGACGCGTCAGATGTACCTTGAAGTCTCCGGAGCAGCAGCAAGTTTGCCATTAGTAGCGAAGCTAGTAGGATGTACCTGGATCTGCACACGAAACATGTGTAGAAGAGAAGAATGAGTACACCATAATGATACCCAGTACGTGCCAAGCCTAACCTTGGTCGAGTAGTGTCGAGGTTAGGTCGAAGCCTTAGTGGTATATATATTATAAATAAGGCAGGATAAAATATTGCAGTATAACAAGAGATAGAAATCTAAAAAAGAGGAAATCACAGAAGAATATCGGTACAGTACACAGAATTAACAACAAGGGATAATCCGAGATACCGTCTCGTAGTCCCAAAAGTAAATGTACATGGGGATCTCCCAAGATACTGTACCGTAGTCCCAAAGGAAATATACAGGGGGATCTCCTGGGATATTGTCCCGTAGTATCAAATTAAATATGCAGGGTGATCTCCCGGATATCATTCTGTAGTCCCAAAGTAAATATGCAGCTCAAACAATGGAAATAACAGTTACGCCAAGAAATCCTACAATTTTGACTAAGTACAAGTCAAGGACAAAGCAGGAAATCCACTAAGCATGTTGCGCATAGTTCAGACATGAATTTAAGGCACGTAGACATGCTATACTAGGCTAAACATGATAACTACAAATGCTGATATAATTAAGTTAAGAAAAAACAGGTTATTACTTGGTGAAAGTCGGATTTTACAACAAATATCCTGTGTACACACTCTTAACCTCACATACACAGTGCTCACATATCACAACAGTACCAAATCCTAAGGAGAGTTCCCCCACACAAGGTTAGGCAAGCCACTTACCTCGAACCAAGCTCAATCAATCGGTAACAATGCCTTCTCCGTGAATATCCGACTCCGAGTGCCCCAAATCTAGCCAAAAGCAATTACATACCATAAATATAACTATAAGAGCCTATATAATTACTGTAATCAAGGGTTAAGCATGAAATTAGAAAATCTCCTCAAAAAGTCATCCCGGACCCACGTCTTAAAATAGGGTAAAAGTCACAAAATATGAACACTCATTCACTCACGAGTTAACTCGTACCAAAATTATCCAAATCACAATGAAAACTCAAAATCTTAGTTGAAGAACTTCTCCCATTTTCACCCAATTTTCTCAACCAAATTCTTTAATAAAATGATGAAATCAACTATAGATTAGTGGAATATATTCATAAATGGGTTAAGAATCGTTACTCGAATGCTTCCTATGAAATTCTCCCAAATTATCACCCAAATCCGAGCTCTCAAAGTCCCAAAATTGAAAATGGGATAAAACCCTCGAAATCCTCTTCTTTTGCCCACCGATCACGCACCTGCGGGCTTCAGTCGCACATGTAATGCCGCACCTGCGGAATTCCATCGGAGGTGCAAAAATGAGTTAAAAGTCGTGTCGTTTCTGCGATAAAAGGGTCGCACCTACGAGTGCGCACCTGAGGACATTGTTCCACTTTTGCGGTCTTCTCCGCTCCTGCGGTTCCATAAGCGCATCTACGGGCATCGCAGATGCGACATCAACCTCGCACCTGCCACCCAAGACAACTCATGCCAAATCCGCTTCTGCGCTTGTCATCCCGAAACTCACTCGAGACCCCCGGAACCACAACCAAACATACCAAAAAGTCATAAAACACCACAGAAAACTTATTCGAGCTCTCCAATCACATAAAACAACGCTAAAAACACAAATCACCCTCCAATTCAAACTTAATGAACTTTGAAACTACAAACTTCTACAACGGATGACGAAACCTATCAAACCACATCCGATTGACCTAAAATTTTGCACACAAGTCATATTCAACATTATGGACCTATTCTAACTACCAGAATTGAAATACGACCTCGATGTCAAAAAGTCAACCTCCGATTAAAATCTCCATAAAATTGTCCGTCACGCCCCCTTTTTTCCCTCCTCGCGGCGGGAGAATCGAGTTTATGACATTTTTGGTATGGGACAACTCGTTCCTTTTGGGAACTGGGTTTTGCATTTGAAGAGTCGCCACCTAATGAGTTAAGGTGCATTAGGACACCAATAGAGGTTCAGCTCTAAGTTTGTTTGGATAACCAGAGATGGGTAAGGGCTTGAAATTATCCCGAAGGTAAGGTGTTAGGCACCCCTTAGGATCCACTAGTGTGGTTCTCGGCCAGACAGTTATTGTGAATTTGGTGCAATTAACAAGTAAACAAATAAGGCTCAAGTAAGAGGGGATTTTAAAACACAAATGCTTGGAAATAAACAAATTATGGAAGAGCAATTATTAAAAGGTTGAGTTTTTGAAAAAAAGAGTTAAAAAATATTTTTTAAGACAAAGAAAGAAAGGGGAAAGGGGGGGGGGGCCTAGGTTTATTAATAATATGGATCACTTCAATGCAATACACGGTAATCACTCCTCAAAAGAGGGGCTACACGTGGTATTAGCGCACCGGTCATCATATCCATATCTACCCTTCCCACCCGTTAAGGTATTAAAGCGCGAATTGGTCTCGTTCGCTATTGCATGCTATTACCCGTCCCATTCTTATCAGTCCCGGAGGTACTTAGGACTACTATTCCTAAAGGGAAGGGATATTAGGCTGATTGGTTTCAAAGGATAAAAATCTAAGGCGACATACAAAAAACACATACTGCATGTTGGGGAAGCATAAAAACAGATACAGGCTCAAATGCACCTCCTTGAACGAAAGCACATAACTAGCATCACTTACACATACTATTAGGGTCTGATTGAAATACTAAAGACAAGGGGAGCTTGATTCAGAGCCAGATTCATCAAATACCTCAGATAAGAAGCCCAAATCAGGCCTGCCTGCTGGTTGGAGCAGTTACTAATTAACAGAGGCGAATTTAGTTTTATTGTTATTACTCTAAGGCTTGCCTAAGTGTTTAAATGGGGTCCTATAGGCATGATATCTACTTAATTCAGAATTCGGTGAGACAATAATTCCTCAAAAATGATTTGTTTGAAATCCTATAGGCATGCGTGCTAAACCTCGTTAAGTAAGGGAATTAGATTTTTTAAAACTGATTCAGAATAGACAGATTTTAAAACAGACCTAATTCTAGATTCTGCAGGTGATGGTATCTACAATTGCTAATTTAAACCCTATGAACATGATATCTAACATTGAGTGTGAATGAAATGAATCAAATTTATTTAAGAATCCCTATAGCCATGATTTCTATATGTTCCTGATTTCAGCATTATGAACATGACACTTATTTTCAATCGTTTAGAACCTAAAACTTGATATCTAAGCGGTATGCAGAATTTAAATACGTCCTATAGACGGGTTATCTAGGTGTGACATTGACCATGAAGAAATTGAGATAAACCCTATAGTCATTGTGTCTAAGATGCAGTATTGAACGCAAAGAATTTAAAACAGTCCTATAGGCATGCTTTCTACCCTTGAGCATACATGATCACCCAACCCTTTTTACTAGCCAACCCCCAAATGTTTATTACAACTTATTACAAACCAGAAATACCGATTTACAAAAGAAAGAATGAAAGAAAAAGCTACAACCATAGGAAAGCCTGATTTGACTTCGTATCTGAGATATGCAAGGAACCATATCATTGCCAATGCCATTGATTTCAAAGCCTTTCTCAGACCTGAGTGTGTCAGAGTTCCCTAAGGGCCTCAATAGGACCCCGGGCAGTGCTCACGCCCAAGTTGCACAACCAGAATAGAGATGAGTGCCGTGTGGAAATACCAGCCCTCATGTGTCCAAGTTCAGAGGGAGCTCATGGGTCCCAAGGCAAGGCTCACATGAGGGGGCAGAACTTATGTCTAAGAAGAGAGTGAAAGTGCAAAAACAGAGTTTTAAGAGCTGAGGGAATAAAGGAGAGGGAAAGGTTGATGGGAGGCAGCCATCAACATTTCAGGGAGTCAATAACTTCACACAAAGGGGGGGCAGGGGATTGGGAATCCATTGCAAGGAGCCTATACACTTAGGTATGGTTTAACTTTGGGCATGCACAGCAATAGGAAGTGCTGACATGTCTATAAGCAAACCAGAACACACAAAAACTAGGGAAAACATGGAGGTTGTGATCCCAGGGGGATCAAGTTTGGGTCATGAACTGCAATGTTCAATGCTGTCATGCCCCAAACCAACCACAAGCATTAAACACATTGGGGTGGGGATTTAGGATTCACAGGTCATAATACATTCATCGAGAACAGGAGAAGGAAAATTACGGCATGCTAAATAATGGTACTAGGTTAAATACAATCAGTAGGCAGACAAGAGTGCAAGAAACAGTAAATAATCATAATGTTGTTGGTGTAGAAAACTTAATTAGAACATACCAGTAAGAAATGCAAATGCAGAAAATAAGCAAGTTTCCCCACAGCCTAGCCTTGGCTTTCAGCCGGCTAGGTAAGGTAGCAATATAGTAGTAGCAGAGAAGAGAGAGAGTTTTAGTGTAGTGTGTGTTTGAACTCAAGTGTTATGCCTTGTGTTTGTGTCTTTGAAAGAATAGAAGTAAAGGGTATTTATAGTTTTTTTGAAAACGAGTAAGAGAGAGGTAACAAGCCACAAACATGGAAACAATCATGATTCAGAATCAATTATACAAGTGATTCCCTTGAATTAAGGGAGCACTTGTTTAACGGACATTGACAGGTTTAAAACAAGGAAAGAAATCTATTTGTCAGCAGGCTGACAGTTGCCCTAAAAGAAGTAGTAAAACATTTAGCTAGCAATGAAGTCTAGGTACAGAGATACTCTAATTTCGGAAAGGATCCGGTAAGGCAAAACAGGAAACGAAATCAGTTAACTTTAACAGGCAAGTGAAATCAGAATTTCACAAAGGAAAAGTTTGAAATTAGTCACAAGTTTGAAAATCAGTCAAAGAAGGAGACTCAACATATATATAATGTGCATAAACATTATACATGCGAGGCCAAGCCTGTTGACAAAAGGAAATAGCATCCAATAGTAGCACAAAAAGAAAATTCAATAGATAGCAACACTCGAAGCATGATAGTCAGTTGAATCAGTAGTGAGGAAACATACAATATCAAAAGCATGCGAACATCTCACAGTAGCAGGTGAGGAAAACCCCTTTTGAAAAATTAGGGTTTCAAACATAATCACGTTTTAGGGATGATAGAAACCCAGAATCAGAAGAATCACACAAAGGAGCAAGAGGTTTCGAAATAAAGTACTTCGAATCGAGTCATGCACTTAAACTAACAGTCTTAGACTCAAAGCCATAGGGTTTTCAACAATAGAAGAATTTTAAAGATGGATAAACAAACAAATCAGATAAAAATCAAGCAAACAAACATTTGTCAAATAAACAGTCAAAAGAAATTAGGGCTTTAACATGCAAACTCAGGCAGAAGGAATACACGAGCATACATAGCAACATATGTCAAAATCAAAGAAAAGTTTTGAAATAACTTAACAAGAAAACCCTAATCGAAAAGAGAAAGAGTTTTGAAAGCATAGTTTTAAAGAGAATTTGAGAAAAACGCTTAGAAGTTCAGAGCAAACATAGATCTAAAACAGATCTAAAAGAAATCGAAAGAACCTTAGAGGTTAGGGTTTGAGAAGAACCTCAAGTGATGAGAAAGGCTTTAAAAAAAACCTCGATCTAAGCAGGAGAGTCAAAAGTCTGACTCGAATAGCCATGGCTGGCCGGAGAAATGTCGGAGACGACCAGAGAACAGTCATCAGCAAAGACTGGACAAAGCCCCTTCGCGATCCCGTCATGAGACCACAGAATCGAACACGTAGAAACCATGGGAGGTTGATACACGTTTCCGATGACCTTGGAAGCCATAAATTTTGGAGATATTAGGGTTGTAGTTTGATGGCTGCGGCTAGGGTTTTAGAGGATTATTGGGAGAGAAGGGGGATTCAAAGGTGGATGTAGGTAAGAAAATGATTAGGTTTAGGGGTTAGTTCGTGTTAAAAAATGAAGGGAGTAATGGGAGCCGTTGATCTAAACGATCAACGACTGGGATTA
The DNA here is from genome assembly GCF_001879085.1 of Nicotiana attenuata. Lineage (NCBI taxonomy): Eukaryota > Viridiplantae > Streptophyta > Magnoliopsida > Solanales > Solanaceae > Nicotiana > Nicotiana attenuata. The sequence continues at coordinate 73,342 of NW_017674248.1, read as the reverse complement.
GGCGGGAGTCCGGGTGGGTCTTTTAATCGGGTAAAGGGTCGGATTTTAAGGGAATTGGGTCAGGGTAAAATTGGGTTTAAATTGGGGGTCCGATTCAGGCTGTAATTCAAATGCAATTGGGACTAGATTTTAAACAGCCACTTTTCCCTTATTTATTTTATAAAAACTAGCAAATCTGAAAACAAATTAAAAGCAAAAAACGATTTATAATTTATAATTATCAATTTAAAAATATTGGGCTTAGTTTTTATAAATATAAACGCAGTTAAATCTTAGAAGAGGCTCATATTGCAATTATATGCAATTTAGCTTTAAAAATACTAAATAAATTTGTAAAAAATGTGTAAAAATTCCCTTGGCTATATTTTAGCATAAATATGAGAATATAATAGGTAAATTACCAAAATGATAGTTTTGGAAGTAATTATTGGGATTTTATAGATAACAAAAGGGAAAATAAACCCGTTTGAATCTTTGAAAATTATGAAAAAATAATAGGACACATGGATATAATTATTAATGCATATATATGCTGTTTCGAAAGTATTTTGCATATTGAAAAATATATAGGGAAAAATTAGGTGTCAATAGCTGCCACTCTTTACCCGGGAATGATGAAAGAATTTTTGGGTAAAGATATGATGGCCAATTGTAACCGAGCGAAAAGGTTTGGAAGAGGTTCAAGCCGCACCCTATCTTCTGAGCTGCCTGCATATCCCTGGTCTTACATGAATCAGACCGTATGTAGTTCAGGATCCGTCGGCGGAGTATGCCGACGGGTATTTTTTCAAGAACGGGTGCAATATTTTGGGTTGGTCGAGTGAGTGGCTTACTGGAATGGTTAGGTTTGATGTGGCTTCGGGCACTGGAGCGGGCTCCTGCCGGGACGGCCGTGCATGCCACTTTTACCTGCAAAATAGAAACAATACAAACGTATATTGTGCATAAAATTAGACATGATGCAAGCTCCCGTTGGACCATGAATGCTGCCTTCGGACGGTTAGGATGGCGTCCTTAGGCCATGACGTCCTGGGCCATGAAGCTTGTAATTCGCAGGCTATGAAATGATGCTCTCAGGATATGAAAGTGATGCCTCCGAACCATGATGTCCTTGAATAATGATATGCAAAAGATTGAAAGGGATCCTAAGGCCATGACATGGTGTTCTCGGGCTATGAGGATGATGCCTCCGAACGATGACGCCTTTTGATAAGTTGGTGATATTTCAGCCCATGAAGGATGCAGTAGCATGTGGCGATCTTTCAGCCGTGCAAATATGGGGATCTTGAATCCGCTCAATGTGGTAATCTTTCAGCTGTGCAATGCAGTATGAGGCGATCTTTCAGCCATGCAAGATGGCGATCTTTCAGCCATGCAAATGAGGCGATCTTTCAACCATGTGGATGCAGTATGTGGCGATCTTTCAGCCATGCAATATGGTACGGGGCGATCTTTCGGCACATGCAGTGTGGATGGAGACAGCATTTAGTCTCAGAAGGCAGAATAGTAGCCTTATGCAAGTCGAAAGGCTGAATAGTAGCCTTATGCAATGCAGATGCAGATAGAGGTAGTGCTCAACCTTGGAAGGCAGAATAGTAGCCTTATGCAATGCAGATGCAGATAGTGGTAGAGCTTAACCTCGGGCGGCAGAATAGTAGCCTTATGCAATGAAGAAATGCAGATGGAGACAACGATTAGTCTCATAAGGCAGAATAGTAGCCTTATGCAATGCAGAAATGCAGATGGAGACAGGTTTAATCTCGGAAGGCAGAATAGTAGCCTTATGCAATGCAGAAATGCAGATGGAGAAAGCGTTTAGTCTCGGAAGGCAGAATAGTAGCCTTATGCAAGAAATAAAATGGCAAATGGTAACGGAGCTTTCTTAGCTGATAGTAGGTTGCGATATTGTGACTGCTGGGGTCATTATGACACGCGAAATGTCGCTGGTGTGTGTGGATAGATAATGTGCGTAAGTGCAACAGTCTTGAGAGTTGTATTCCTGAACAATGTTTATCTCGTGAGTGTATAGTATGTTTGATGATTTCGCAATCCAAGTGACTGCATCCAAAGAAAAATCGTGAGTTTGTAAAACGGGAGGTTAGTTCGTATCCCCGCTGGCTTTGCTCGACCTGCTTGGCTTCGATCTGGTGATACTGTATGTGTCACTGGGTAGCGTTGCTGAACAAAGCAGTTTTGATGATAGACATGCATGATTTGGTAAAAGTATAACATTAATGTATAATTAAAATAGTTTTTAGATGAACCGATGACTGCGACGCGGTTCGAGACATTACAACCTCTCTTACTACAGAATTTTGAGGGTCCTCCTAAAAATTCTGCCCCAATTTAATGGGTTGGACGTTTCTGACTAGTGCTTGCGATGATTGGTTGAAATCACTTCGGAATTTTGAGGGTCTTCCTCAAAATTCTACCCTAGTTTCAAATTTCGGGGGGGGGGGGGAATGAAAATTTTATTTAATTGTGACCGAACCCATAAGGCTGCCTACGTATCCCCTCTTAAACAGGAATCAGGTCAGACATAATTCAATTTACGTCATATAGAGAAAATATAAAGATTACACATAGTAGCGCTTGACTACATCTGAATTAATCGGCTTTGGCCAAACTTCTCCGTCTATTTCTACAAGTATGAGGGCTCCTCCTGTCAAAACCCGGTGAACCATGTATGGACCTCGCCAGTTGGGAGAGAATTTTCCTTTGGCTTCATCTTGATGCGAAAAATTTTTCTTTAATACCAGCTGCCCTGGTGTGAACTGTCACGACTTGACTCTCTTGTTGAAGGCTCTGGACATTCTGTTCTGATAAAGTTGACCATGACATACTGCGTTCATTCTTTTCCCATCTATAAGAGCTAGCTGCTCGTAACGACTTTTTACCCATTATGCGTCGTCGAGCTCAGCCTCCTGTATGATCCTTAAGGAGGGAATTTCCACTTCGGCAGGAATGACGGCTTCTGTACCACAAACCAGCATATCAAGTGTTGCCCCGGTCGATGTGTGGACCGTGGTGCGATACCCAATAGAGCAAACGATAACTTCTCGTGCCACTATTTGTGCTTTTCTATCATTTTCCTCAATATCTTCTTGATATTCTTGTTGGCGGCTTCCACAGCTCTATTCATTTGAGGCCTTTAGGCTGTGGAATTCTTGTGGCTGATTCTGAATGTTTCGCACATTCCTTTCATTAGGTCACTGTTGAGATTGAATCCATTATCAGTGATGATCGACTCTGGGATACCGAATCGACAAACAATACGGTCGGGGACGAAGTCTGCCACGACCTTCTTAGTCACTGCCCTGTAGGATGCTGCTTCGACCCACTTGGTGAAATAATCGATGGCTACTAGGATAAACCTGTGTATGTTTGAAGCAGTAGGCTCAATTGGACCAATAACATCCATTCCCCAGGCGGCGAATGGCGAAGGCGAGCTTGTTGCACTGAGCTCATTTGGCGGCACCTTTACCATGTCGGCATGAATCTGACAGCGATGGCTTTTTCGGATGTACTGGATGCAATCTGTCTCCATAGTCATCCAAAAGTAAACAGCCCGAAGTATCTTCTTTGCTAAAACAAAACCATTCATATGTGGACCACAGGTCCCATCATGAATCTCCTATAGCAACTTGGATGCTTCCTTTGCGTCGACACACCTTAATAATCCCAAATTAGCAGTTCTCCTATACAGGATTCCTCCGATGTGAAATAAATTGTTAGACCACCTTCGCGGTGTGCACTTCTTGGTATGATTGGCAAGCTCTGGGTAATCTCCTTTCGCCAAATATTCCTTGATATCATGGAACCGAGGTTTTCTGTCTGCTTCCTCTTAAACATGGGCATAATAAGCTGGCAGATTATGAATTTTCACTGGTATGGGGTCAATGAAATTCTTATCGGGATGCTGTATCATGGATGACAGGGTAGCCAATGCATCGAAAATTCATTCTGGATTCTAGGAACATGTCGGAATTCTATCTTTGTGAACATCTTTCTCAACTCCTGTACATGATGCAGATACGGGAGTATCTTAGAGTTCTTGGTTGCCCATTCCTCTCGTACCTGATGTTTGAGTAGATCTGAATCTCCAATTATTAGCAACTCTTGAATGTTCAGGTCAATGGCCATCTTGAGCCCTAAGATGCAGGCTTCGTACTCGGCCATGTTGTTAGTACAGGGAAACCTGAGCTTGGCGGATATTGGATAATGCTGACCGGTTTCTGATACCAAGACTGATCCCATGCCAACTCCTTTGATGTTTGCTGCTCCATCGAAAAACATTTACCAACGATCATAGGACTCGGCAGTATCTTCTCCTATGAATAATACTTCTTCATCAGGAAAATTCATTTTCAGGGGTTCGTATTCTCCATCCACGGGATTCTCAGTGAGGTGATCTGCCAGGGCCTGTCCCTTAATCGCTTTCTGAGTTACGTAGACAATGTCGAACTCACTTAACATGATTTGCCACTTGGCTAGCTTGCCGGTGGGCATGGGCTTCTGAAAGATGTACTTTAAAGCATCTATCCTTGATATGAGATATGTAGTATAGGCACAAAAGTAATGCCTCAGCTTCTGGGCGACCCAAGTCAAAGCACAACAGGTGCGTTCCAAAAGAGAATACCGGCCTCATATGGAGTGAACTTCTTGCAGAGATAATAGATGGCCTATTCCTTCCTTCCTGTTTCATCATGTTTCCCCATAACGCAACCGGAAGCTCCGTTCAACACCGCAAGGTAGAGTAATAAGGGCCTACCTGGCTCAGGCGGGACCAAGACTGGCGGTGTTGACAAGTATTCCTTGATTTTGTCGAAGGCCCTTCGACAGTCGTCGGTCCATTTGGTAGCGGCGTCCTTCTTCAACATGTTAAATATTAGCTCGCAGATGACTGTGGACTGTGCTATGAACCGGCTGATGTAGTTCAGCCTCCCTAAGAAACTCATCACGTCCTTTTTGCTCTTTGGCGATGGTAGTTCTTGAATGGCTTTGACTTTCGATGGATCCAGTTCTATTCCTCGGCGGCTCACAATAAAACCAAGCAGCTTCCCAGCAGGAACCCCAAATGCACACTTTGCGAGATTTAGTTTCAAGTTATACCTCTTCAATCTGTCGAAAAACTTCCTCAAATCTCTTATGTGGTCAGTGGCCTTCTTGGATTTGATGATAACGTCATCCACATATATCTCTATCTCCTTGTGTATCATGTCGTGAAAAATGGTAGTCATGGCCCTCATATAGGTGGCCCCTACATTCTTTAGGACGAACGACATCATTTTGTGACAATACATCCCCCATGTCGTGATGAAAGCTGTTTTCTCAGCATCTTCTTCATCCATCCAGATCTGGTGGTAACTGGCGAAACAATCCGCGAATGACTGCAACTCATGCTTGGCGCAATTATCAATCAAGATGTGTATATTTGGCAAGGGGAAGTCGTCTTTCGAACTGGCCCGGTTGAGATCCCCGTAGTCAACACAGACTACGACCTTCCCGTCCTTCTTTGGTACTGGTAAATTGTTGGCTAACCACGTCGGGTATTCAACTACCCTGAGGACCTTAGCTTTGACCTGTTTAGTGACTTCTTCCTTGATTTTCAAACTCATATCAGGCTTGAACTTCCTGAGCTTCTGCTTTACCGACGGACATGTCGGATCAGTTGGCAGTTTATGGGCCACAATAGATGTACTTAGACCAGTCATATCGTCATACGACCAGGCGAATATGTCCTCATATTCCCTTAGAAATTCTGTGTACTCATTCTTTTCTGATGGCGACAAATGAACGTTGATTCGTGTTTCCATGACATTTTCTGCATCTCCCAGGTTAACAATTTTTGTCTCGTCGAGGTTGGACTTCGGTTTGTTCTCAAAGTTCTCTATTTCTTTTACAATTTTCTCTGGTATATCATCTTCCTCTGAATCAATGTCCATTTGTTGCGTTGTCTCATTGCATGTCACAGTCATTGGTTCATCAAGATAAGTAATAGTAATGCTGTATAAATGAAGTAAATCAGAGAAAAATAATAATAAGTGTTGATTCATAAGAGAAGTCGAAATGCTTTTGATATATTTCATAATTGTTTTGAACATTGAAGATCTTATTGCGAGAACAAAAATGTGAAAAGAAAATCGTCTAGTAAAAAAAATAGTGCATGATGCTTGTTTAGCCTTGCTACCCTGAGGCTCCCCGAGCTCTAGTTGTTCTAATAGACCAGTTATTGAGGCGCGCTCCTCTGCTTACGGCCTGTATGGAAGGGCCTTCCTCCCCCTCCTCCTCAAAGATAACACAGCCATCCATATCATTGACTTCTAAAAACAAGTTTTTCATTGTTGCGAGCGCCTCTTCTTTGTCCATCCCACAGACGACGTTAGCCTGTTTGAAAGTCTGCTCTATGTGCGGTATCGGTTGCTCCAGTGGGTAGTAAGGACCACGCCACGACGGCGACCAGTTGTTGAACTCTTCCCAAGTGTATTCGTATCCCAGACCGAAGGTAGTGCCGTGCTTCTTGAGTTTCATGGGTTTAGCAATCCCCTTGAGGTTCTTGCCAAGTCCCTTGCCAGGTTCGTACCCACTCCGCTTCAATATACTCTTGATCTTGTTGTCCCACCATTTATCTTTATCAACAACATTGACTCGCTCGATGTGGTGGTAGGTTTCCCCACCTAACTTCCTTCTTCCCCCTATTGTCGGAATGGTCTGTCGACTGTATATAGGATTGCTGCCATCACCGTGAATGATCACTTCCTGGTGATTCCATTTCAATTTCATGGCCTGATGCAGCGTCGAAGCCACAGCCCCCGACAGAATGAATCTAAGGGCGTCCTAACAGCAGGTTGTAGGATGCGGGGACATCTATTACTTGGAGTTCAACATCGAACCAGGTAGGTCCCATCTGAAGACACAGGCTAATTTCACCGATGGTGGCCCTCTAGGATCCATCAAAAGCTTTTACGTTGATAGATTCTTCTTTTATCTCGTGCAAACCTTGGCCCAACTTCTTGAGCGTTACCAGAGGACAGATGTTAAGGCTAGAACCCCCGTCGACCAGGATCCTGGTGATGAAATAGTCCTTACGTTGTACTTTGATATGCAGGGCTCTATTGTGTCCCAACGCTTTAGGTGGCAGCTCGTCCTCATAGAAGGTGATTTTGTGGCTCTCTAATACCTGTCCTACCATGTTGGTCGTTTCCCCGCCGATGATGTTGCTTGGTACGTAGGCTTCACTTAGCACCTTCAACAAAGCATTTTTGTGTGTCTTGGAATTCTGCAACAGTGAGAGGATGGATATTTGTGCTGGTGTTTTGTTCAGCTGGTGAATGACTGAATACTCCTTGGCTTGTATCTTTCCCCGGAGGTCGGCTGGTCCTGTCTCGATGATGGGTGGCCGGTTGGAGGCCTGCTTGCTGGACTCAGCTAGGTATTCAGGGGTATAGACTCTCCCCGTTCTTGTCATTCCCTGTGCTGCAATAGTCTCTTCGAACCTGATCTTGCCTTTTCTCCTAGCCTCGGCTGTGTAATCCCAGGGTATAGCTTCTGTGTGGAATGATGGCACAACGGACATTTCCACTAGGATTGGTGCGGCCACCTTTACTTTGAATGGGACATGTTCTCTAGGTGGCAAAACTGCGACTTCAAATGGTGCTGGTGCCTTTGCTGTTGGAGCTGCTTCAAACTCAAGAGGGATAGATACATCTACCTCAGTGACCTCAAATGGTTGGATCTGGACCCTAATGGGGTTGAGGGTAACATCTGGCTTCTTTGGATCATCGCCTTCCGTGATCAACCTGATGGATCCCTCGGGATCCCAATCATCCTCCATTTAAATCATGTGAATACCCCCGCCTTTATGATCTGGCAGAGGGTTTTTGCGGACATTCGGGGTGGGTTCTTTTGACACAATAACCTTATTATCGATGAGAGACTGGATCATGTCTTTCAAGGAATGACATTCGTCGATGGTGTGTCCCTTCATGCCGGAGTGGTATGCACAGGATTTGTTTGGGTTAACCTATCGAGAAGGATTCTCTGGGGTTGAAGCAGGGATGGGGGTGACATAACCGGCGGCTTTGAGTCTCTCATATAGTTGGTCAATGGGTTCAGCAATGGATGTATATTGTTTGGGAGGCCTGCGGTCAAAATTTGGTCGTGGTCTAGGGAAGTTTTGACGAGTAGGAGGTGACCGATAGTGGGGTGGTTGAGTATTGTAGGTTTGGTAAAAAAGCACGGGTTGGGAATATCTGGTTGAAGTAGGCTGATATATGGGAGGTGGAGATGGTTGATAGGCGGGTGGTGAGGGTGCTTGGTAATTCGGAGTGGGTTGATATGTGAGTGGAGGTGTTGGGTAGGTTTGGTATTTGATAGGAGATTTGGTTCTTTGTGCAACCATCACAGCTCCTACGTCTCTCTTTTTGGACACACTACCGGACTGCAAGGCCTTATTTGTAGCTTGCAAGGCCTCGAAGTTTGTGACCATACCACTCTTAATGCCTTCTTCGATTCGTTCCCCCAGCTTGATGATATCAGAAAATTTGTGGCTTTCAATCATCATTAGTCGCTCATAGTATTGCGGGTCTTGGGCCTGGACAAAGAATTTGTTCATTTGTTCCTCCTCTAAGGCAGTTCTGACCTTAGCGGCTTCCGACCTCCCGTGAGTAGCATACTCGCGAAACGTTTCTGTAGGTTTCTTCTTCAGATTCTGAATGTTGAACACATCCAGCGCATTTTCTATGTTAAATTTGAACCTGTCCATGAAATCAGAGGCCATACCTACCCAACTTGACCATTTCTTAGGATCCTGGCTGATGTACCAGGATAGTGCATCTCCTTTTAGACTCCTCATAAATAGCTTCATGCGGATTCTCTCGTCTTTTCCTACCCCAACGAAATTGTCACAACACGTCATCAAATGGACCCTTGGATCACCTGTACCGTCAAACATCTCGAACTTTGGAGGTTTGTACCCCTCGGGCAGTTTGACATCGGGCTGTAAGTAGAGATCTTCATAATTCAACCCTTTAATTCCCTTGTTTCCTTCAACGCCCTGTATCCGGCTAGTCAATTTCTTATGTTCTTCAGCCAGGTTCCTGATAGGGAAATCTTTATCACCAGACTCGGGTGTGCTTGAGATGGGTTGGGTAGAGAGTGGCATGGTCTCCACGTAGATTGGGGTGTTATGGTGGGTGTGGAAGTGGTCATTTGTGGAGTTTTGGAGTTCTGGAGAAGCAATGGGGTGTTGCTTGTGGTGTGGCAAGTGTTGCATTGGGTCTTTGGTGGAATAATATGGGGAGCGGGATGATTTTGTTGCTTTGGGATGTTTTGGGTTGGTGTAGGGTTTTGAGTATTGGGAAAGGTGATATCCGGGGTGCTGAGCGAGAATGACAAACTTGCCAGATTCCGAACCTGGTCGAGCTCTTCCTGGAACTTTAGCAATTTTTGTTCAAGCTGGGATACATTTTCCATAGAAACCTGAGTACCGTGACCATTAGTGACCTCTACCCGTTCTGTTGAATTATCCTATCTGACGCTGTTTAAAACTTCCATCTTGCCTTTGTTCTTGTTCTTAATAGGACTTAGAGGAGGATTGGGTGGAGGGCCCTTGGATCTTGTGGAATAGGATCACGTTGCCAGAGTGCTCGAACTAACCTTTGGGGAGGGGAATAACAAAACAAAAAATAAAGCAAAAAGGTAACCAAGTTAGTTGGGTGTTACATTGCAATATTTAAACACATAGTGCGAGAATGTAAATCACGTCCTAATTTGGGGACCTCTTTGTGCCCGAGGTAGGCCTAGCGACAAATTAATTTGGAGATCTCATGATGCTTAATGCCTCATTTTATTGATAGAAAATAAGACGAATCCCAAATTGACATTAAACAACAGGAAATAAAAGTCACTAATGGCCATTGGCCTTATTACATTTGATATAGCGAAAAGATAAACTCCTCTCTACTTGGTCTCAGAAGGACCTTCCTCAGGTTGAATGTTCTCGTTGATCAGATCTTCCAGCTCACCTAGGCTTGTTAGTAAGAATGCCTTCGCCAGATGTCCTTCTTCGTTTCCCTCAGCGTTCTGGCAGTCGTTGACTCTTTTCCTCACTTTTCCTTCTAATTCTAACAGGCCATATTCCAGATAATCTAGCTTTTTGCTAGCCTTGACAGCCATTTCTTTCCATTCATCAATATGGTCATTCGATGGAAGATTCCTCCACCAGTCTAGCAAAAGAGTGGGTATGTAAACCATTCCGAAACTAGGGATTAGAAGGGTTATTCGATGGAAGATTCCTCCATCGATATGGCCATTCGATGGAAGATTTCCATTCGTGCCTCATATCTGCAAAACAGAAGGCTTAGACCCTACCCTCACCACACTCGACTATTTAACATCAACAATTAGTATTAAGAATTTGGTTCTCCAAATAAATGCACAGAACGTGATGATGTCCATTTGGGTTTAGGGAAACCCAGTGGACTTTTGACAAGGCTATCTTAAATGATCTTTATGTGGACAACATAACCGATCCGGCTAGGTTTGACCATGATACATGTACAATTTAAATGGAGTAAGGTTTCTATGGGGTTTTAGACTGGTACCCTTGAGCGGACAACTCAAGGCGGAAGGCTCGAAACTGTCGACTGCACCGCTGATCAACTAGTTTTACCGCAATATGCCTTTCCGAATTTAAGGGGTAATAATATAGGAAGAGCGCAACCACTCATTATAGGCGTTGCTATGGTATTTGTTTTGGCACGAGTAGAGTATGATGTTGAGCATGATTATGCAATAAATAAAAGCATGTTGACAGGTATTTGCACATTAAGAAAGAGATAAATACAACAGTTTCATAATTTAAAGCAATAAAGGAAAGAAACAAAGAAGATAAGTCAGTTTTGCTTTTTGAGAAGAGAATAAATGAATTATACAAGTAATTGCACATAAAGAGGGACAAATTCACAATAACAATCTGAAATGGTAAAGGCCTAAAAATCCCCAGCAGAGTCGCCATGCTGTCGCGCCCCCTTTTTTCACTCCTGGCGGCAGGAGAATCGGGTTTATGACATTTTTGGTATGGGACAACTCGTTCCTTTTGGGAACTGGGTTTTGCATTTAAAAAGCCGCCACCTAATGAGATAAGGTGCATTAGGACACCAATAGAGGTTCAACTCTAAGTTTGTTTGGATAACCAAAGATTGGGTAAGGGCTTGAAATTATCCCAAAGGCAAGGTGTTAGGCACCCCTTAGGATCCACTAGTGTGGTTCCCGGCCAGACAATTAGTGTGAATTTGTTGCAATTAACAAGTAAACAAATAAGGCTCAAGTAAGAGGGGATTTTAATACACAAATGCTTGGGAATAAACAAAGTATGGAAGAGCAATTATTAAATTTTTTTAAGACAAAGAAAGAAAGGGGAGGGGGGGTCCTAGGTTTATTCATAATATGGATCACATAAATGCAATACCCGGTAAGCACTCCTCAAAAGAGGGGCTACACGTGGTATTAGCGCACCGGTCATCATATCCATATCTACCCTTCCCACCCGTTAAGGTATTAAAGCGCGAATTATTCTCGTTCGCTATTGCATGCTATTACCCGTACTATTCCTATCAGTCCCAGAGGTACTTAGGACTACTATTCCTAAAGGGAAGGGATATTAGGTTGATTGGTTTCAAAGGATAAAAATCTAAGGCGACATACAAAAAACACATACTGCATGTTGGGGAAGCATATAAACAGATACAGGCTCAAATACACCTCCTTGAACAAAAGCACATAACTAGCATGACTTACACATACTTTTAGGGTCTGATTGAAATACTAAAGATGAGGGGAGTTTGATTCTGAGCCAGATTCATCAGTTACCTCAGATAGGAAGCCCAAATCAGGCCTGCGTGCTGGTTCGAGCGGTTTCTAATTAACAGAGGCGAATTCAGCTTCATTGTTATTACTCTAAGGCTGGCCTAATTGTTTAAACGAGGTCCTATAGGCATGATATATACTTAATTCAGAATGCGGTGAGACAATAATTCCTCAAAAATGATTTGTTTGAAATCCTATAGGCATGCCTCCAAAACCTCGTTATGTAAGGGAATTAGATTGTTTAAAACTAATTCAGAGTAGACTGATTTTAAAACCGACCTAATTTTAGATTATGCAGGTGATGGTATCTACTATTGCTGATTTAAACCTTATGAACATGATATCTAACATTGAGTGTGAATGAAACGAATCAAATTTATTTAAGAATCCCTATGGGCATGATTTCTATATGTTACTGATTTCAGCATTACGAACATGACACTTATTTTAAGCCGTTTAGAACCTAAAACATGATATCTAAGCGGCATGCAGAATTTAAATACGTCCTATAGGCAGGTTATTTAGGTGTGACATTGACCATGAAGAAATTGAGATAAACCCTATAGTCATGGTGTCTAAGATGCAGTATTGAACGCAAAGAATTTAAAACAGTCCTATAGGCATGCTTTCTACCCTTGAGAATACATGATCACCCAACCCTTTTTACTAGCCAACCCCCAAATGTTTATTACAACTTATTACAAACCAGAAATACCGATTTACAAAAGAAAGAATGAAAGAAAAAGCTACAACCATATGAAAGCCTGATTTGACTTCGTATCTGAGATATGCAAGGAACCATATCATTGCCAATGACATCGATTTCAAAGCCTTTCTCAGACCTGAGTGTGTCAGAGTTCCCTAAGGGCCTCAATAGGACCCCGAGCAGTGCTCACGCCCAAGTTGCACAACCAGAATAGAGATGAGTGTCGTGTGGAAATGCCAGCCCTCATGTATCCAAGTTCAGAGGGAGCTCATGGCTCCCAAGGCAAGGCTCACATGAGGGGGGCAGAACTTATGTCTAAGAAGAGAGTGAAAGCGCAGAAACAGAGTTTTAAGAGCTGAGGGAATAAAGGGGAGGGAAAGGTTGATGGGAGGCAGCCATCAACATTTCAGGAGTCAATAACTTCACACAAAGGGGGGCAGGGGATTGGGAATCCATTGCAAGGAGCCTATACACTTGGGTATGGGTTAACTTTTGACATGCACGGCAATAGGAAGTGCTGACATGACTATAAGCCAACCAGAACACACAAAAACTAGGGAAAACATGGAGGTTGTGATCCCAGGGGGATCAAGTTTGGGTCATGAACTGCAATGTTCAATGCTGTCAAGCCCCAAACCAACCACAAGTATTAAACACATTGGGGTGGGGATTTAGGATTCACAGGTCATAATACATTGATCCAGAACAGGAGAAGAAAAATTACGGCATGCTAAATAATGGTACTAGGTTAAATACAATCAGTAGGCAGACAAGAGTGCAAGAAACGGTAAATAAGCATAATGTTGTTGGTGCAGAAAACTTAATTAGAACATACCTGTAAGAAATGCAAATGCAAAAAATAACCAAGTTTCGCCACAGCCTAGCCTTGGCTTTCAGGCGGCTAGGTAAGGCAGCAATATGGTAGTAGCAGAGAAGAGAGAGAGTTTTAGTGTAGTGTGTGTGTGAACTCAAGTGTTATGCCTTCTGTTCGTGTCTTTGAAAGAAAAGAAGTATAGGGTATTTATAGTTTTATTGAAAACGGGTAAGAGAGAGGTAACAAGCCACAAACATGGAAACAATCATGATTCGGAATCAATTATACAAGAGATTCCCTTTAATTAAGGGAGCACTTGTTTTACGGGCATTGACAAGTTTAAAAAAAAGGAAAGAAATCAATATGTCAGCAGGCTGACAGTTGCCATAAAAGAAGTAGTAAAACATTTAGCTAGCAATCAAGTCTAGGTACAGAGATACTCTAATTTTTGGAAAGGATTCAGTAAGGCAAAACTGGAAACGAAATCAGTTAACTTTAACGGGCAAGTGAAATCAGAATTTCACAAAGGAAAAGTTTGAAATTATTCACAAGTTTTAAAATCAATCAAAGAAGGAGAATCAGCATATAAATTATGTGCATAAACATTATACATGCGAGGCCAAGCCTGTTGGCAAAAGGAAATAGCATACAATGGTAGCACAAAAAGAAAATTCAATAGATAGCAACACTCGAAGCATGATAGTCAGTTGAATCAGTAGTGAAGAAACATAGAATATCAAAAGCATGCGAAGATCTCACAGTAGCAGGTGAGGAAAACCCCTTTTGAAAAATTAGGGTTTCGAACATAATCAAGTTTTAGGGATGATAAAAACCCAGAATCAGAAGAATCACACAAAGGAGTAAGAGGTTTCAAAATAAAGAACTTCAAATCGAGTCATGCACTTAAACTAACAGTCTCAGACTCAAAGCCATAGGGTTTTCAGCAATAGAAGAATTTTACAGATGGATAAACAAACAAATCGGATAAAAATCAAGCAAACAAACATTCGTCTAATAAACAGTAAAAAGAAATTAGGGCTTTAACATGCAAACTCAGGCAGAAGGATAACACGAGCAAACATAGAAACATATGTCAAATTCAGAGAAAAGTTTTGAAATAACTTAATAGGAAAACCCTAATCGAAAAGAGAAAGAGTTTTGAAAGCAGTGTTTTAAAGAGAATTTGAGAAAAACACTTAGAAGTTCAGAGCAAACATAGATCTGAAATAGATCTAAAAGAAATCGGAAGAAACTTAGAGGTTAGGGTTTCGGAAGAACCTCAAGTGATGAGAAAGGCTTTAAAAAACCTCGATCTAAGCAGGAGAGTCAAAAGTCTGACTCGAATAGCCATGGCTGGCCGGAGAAATGTCGGAACGACCAGAGAACAATCATCAGCAAAGACTGGACAAAGCCCCTTCACGATCTCGTCATGAGAACACAGAATCGAACACGTAGAAACCATGAGAGGTTGTTACTCGTTTTTGATGACCTTTGAAGCCATAGATTTGGGAGCTATTAGGGTTGTAGTTTGATGGCGGCGGCTAGGGTTTGAGAGGATTTGAGAGAGGATTGGGAGAGAAGTGGGATTCAGAGGCGGCTGTAGGTAAGAAAATGATTAGGTTTAGGGGTTAGTTCGGGTTAAAAAGGAAGGGAGTAATGGGAGCCGTTGATCTAAACGATCAACGGCTGGGATTAGGCGGGAGTCCGGGTGGGTCTTTTAATCGGGTAAAGGTTCGGATTTGAAGGGAATTGGGTCGGGGTAAAATTGGGTTTCAATTGGGGGTCCAATTCAGGTTGTACTTGAAATGCAATTGGGGCTAGATTTTAAATAGCCACTTTTCCCTTATTTATTTTATAAAAAATAGCAAATTAATTTCAGAAAACAAATTAAAAGAGTTATAATTATCAATTTAAAAATACTGGGTTTAATTTTTATAAATGTAAACGCAGTTAAATCTTAGAAGAGGCTCATATTGCAATTATATGCAATTTAGCTTAAAAAATACTAAATAAATTTGTAAAAAATGTGTAAAAATTCCCTTGGCAATATTTTAGCATAAATATGATGATATAATAGGTAAATTACCAAAATGATAGTTTTGGAAGTAATTATTGAGATTTTATAGATAACAAAGGGGAAAATAAATCCGTTTGAATCTTTGAAAATTATGAAAAAATAATAGGACACTTGGATATAATTATATATGCATATATATGCTGTTTCGAAGGTATTTTTCATATTGAAAAATATATAGGGAAAAATTGGGTGTCAACATTGTCTTTCGCCATTTCAAGCCAAAATCAGCTACAGACCACCAATTCACAGTCGGGACACGCTCCTAAGTCCAAAATCACCCAACGAAGCTAACAGAACGAATGGAACTCAATTTCGGAGTCATCTTCACACAGTTCCAACTGTGGTCAAAATCCTAAGACTTAAGCTTCCGTTTTAGGGACTAAGTGTCCCAAAACACTCCGAAACTAAAAGAAAAACCTCTCGGCAAGTCACATAAGCAGAAAAAAATACGGAGGAAGCAGTAAATATGGGATTACATCCTCCCCCTCTTAAAACAATTAGTCATCCTCGAACGAGCATAGAGATATACCTGAAGTGGTGAAAAGATGAGGATAATGGCTGCGCATATCATGCTCAGTCTCCCAAGCCGCCTCCTCGACCGGCTGACCCCTCCACTAAACCTTCACTGAAGCAATGTTCTTTGATCTCGACTTTCAAACCTGCCTGTCTAAAATAGCCACCGGCTCATCAACATAAGATAGATCCTTGTCCAACTGGACTGAGCTGAAATCTAATACATGAGAGGGATCACCATGATACTTCCGTAGCATAGAAACAAGGAATGCCAAATGAATTTCAGCTAGACTGGAGGCAAGGAAAGCTCATAAGCAACCTCCCCAACTCGTTGTAATACCTCGAATGGACCAATAAACCTTGGGCTCCGTTTGGCCTTCTTTTCGAACCTCATAACGCCGTTCATGGGCGAAACCCAGAGCAAGGCCCTCTCTCCAACCACGAATGCAACATCGCAAACCTTCTAATCCGCATAACTCTTCTGTCTAGATTGGGCTATGCGAAGTCTATCCTGAATCACCTTAACCTTCTCCAAAGCATCCTGAACAAAGTTTGTACCCAATACCCTAGCCTCAACCGGCTCGAACCAACCCACTAGAGACCGACACCTCCTACGATACCAAGCCTCATACGGTGCCATCTGAATGCTCGACTGATAACTATAGTTGTAGGAAAAAGTGATACCAACAACATCCAAACTCCATCACACACGCACAGAGCATATCCTCAAGTGTCTGAATAGTACGCTCAGACTGCCCATCCATCTGAGGGTGAATGTTGTGCTCAACTCAATCCGAGTACCTAACTCCTACTGTATGACTTTCCAGAACCATGATGTAAACTGCGTACCCTAGTCAGAGACAGGATAGTTCTTTTCATGCATCTTTAAATGTCTAGATGCATTGGCAATCACCATATGGTCGTTCGTCAAGACTGCGCCGTGACCAATTCGCAATGCATCACAATAAACACTATAAGACACCGAACATGTAGACAATACCAATACTAGGGTTGTAGTCAAGGATGTCTTGAGCTTTTTAAAGCTCTCCTCACACTCCTCTGTCCACCTGAACGGAGCACCCTTCTGGGTCAGACTGGTCATAGGTGCTGAGATAGATGAGAATCCCTCACATCGACAATAATACCCCTCCAAACAAAGAAAACTCCGGAATTTTGTAGCCGAGGTTGGTCTGGGCCAACTCTGCACTACTTCCACCTTCTTCCAATCCACTTTGATCCCCTCACTCAACACTACATGACCCAATAATGCCACGAAATCTAACCAGAACTCACATTTTTAGAACATTGAATATAATTTCTTTTCTCTCAAGTTCTAAAGCACGGCCCTCATGCTCTGCTCATGATCTTGCCGACTCTGGGAGTAAATAGGAATGTCGTCAATAAATACAATGACGAAAGAGTCGAGATAGGGTTGAAATACACTGTGCATCAAATGCATAAATGTTGTTGTGGCATTGGTCAGCCTAAATGACATCACCAGAAACTCGTAATAACCATACCGAGTCCTAAAAGCAGTATTCGGGATATCTAGCTCCCAAATCTTCTATTGTGATAACCTGAACGCAAGTTAATCTTTGAAAACACTCTGGCACCCTGTAACTGATCAAATAGGTCATTAATATGAGGTAAAGAATACTTGTTCTTCACTATAACTTTGTTCAACTGGCGATAATCAATACACATACGCATAGAACCATCCTCTTTCTTCACAAACAGGACCGGAGAACCCCAAGGTGATACACTGGCCGAATGAATCCCTTATCAAGAAATTCCTGTAACTATTAATTCAACTTCTTCAGATCAAGAGAAGCCATACGATATGGAGGAATAGAGATTGGCTGAGTGCCCGACAACAAATCAATACCAAAGTCGATATCTCATTCCAGCGGCATGCCCGGAAGATTAGTTGGAAGTATATCAGGGAAACCCATCACTACTAGGACTGACTCAATTGTAGGGGTATTAATACTAACATCTCTCACATAAGCCGGATACGTGTCACACCCCTTCTCAACCATTCGTTGAACATCATAAAATAAAATGACTCTGCTGGGAGTATAATCTAAGGTACCTCTCCACTCTAACCGCGGTAAGCCAAGCATAGCTAGTGCCACGGTCTCGGTGTGACAATCAGGAATAGCATAACGAGCGATAACCAGTGCATGCCAAAGATAATATCAAAATCTATTATACCGAGAAATAATAAATCAGCTCTAGTGCCAAAACCACTAAGAACAACAAAACACGACAGATACACACGGTCAACAAAAATAGAATCTTCCACATGTGTAGACACATAAACATGATAGCTCATATAATCACGGGATACACCCAAATACGGAGCAAAATAAGATGACGCGTAGGAATAAGTGGAGCCTAGGTCAAATAAAACCGATGCATCTCTATTACAGATCGAAACAATACCTATAATGAAAGAGTCGGAAGCAACTGCCTCTTTACGAGCAAGAAGAACCTAGTATATGGCCTGACCTCCCCATCTAGGGCGACTGCTAGCATCCCGACCTCAGCCTCGAGCTGGCTGATCAAGTGGAGTGGTAGCTGGTGTTGTGATCATAGCCTAAGGACCCGGTGGAGGATGCGGTGCCTGAGAAGTCTGTGGAGGTGCACCCCTCCTATGTCTGGGACAATCCCTCACCATATGGCGAGTGTCTCCACACTAAAAACAAGCTCTCGGAGGGTGAGGCTGTTGTGGCTGGCTCGAGCTAGGTCTATTGGACTGACCACCGGAAGTAACCCATGCAAGAGTTACACTAAATACTGGTGGTGCATAATAAAGCTCATAGGGCCTAGGAGTAGCCGGAATACCACTAGCGGCTGGAAGAGCTGAATGAACAAAGCGAATCATATAGGTCGTACCATGTCGAACTGTAGCTGGGGCACGAGAACCAATATAAGTGCTAGACTCTCGAGACCTCTTGGCCTCTCTATCCCGAGTAAGCATACCCTCCACTTTCATAGCAATACTCACAACCTGCTGGTACACAATATCCATCTCCAACTCCCGGGCTCTACTAATTCTGATGCTGGGATGGATCCCCTCAATAAATTGGCTAACCCTCTCTCGAACTATAGAAACCAAGGCCGGTGCATGTACAGCCAAATCACTAAAACGAACTGCATACTCTGACACAGTCATAGTACCCTGGCGCAACTACTCAAACTTAGCGCGCCATGCATCTTTGAGGCCTAGGGAACATACCCCCTAAAAATTATTTCCGAAAACTGAGTCCATGTAAGTGAAGTTGCCTTAGTCGAACTGTCCAACATAAGCATGCCACCACTAATAGTATGCCCCTCTAAGAAGGAACAGAGTGATAGAAACCCCACTCGACTCCACTATACCCACAGTATGAAGGATACGGTGGCACTCCTCTAGAAAACCCTGAGCATCCTCTAACTCCAGACTAGTGAAAGTTGGAGGATGGTACTTCTTGTACCTCTCAATCCTGCACTGCTCCTCCTCAAAAACTACTGTCACACCCTCGGGCTAAACTGGAGCTAAAGGTGGCACCGGCATAACCTCTAGAATTTGATCGACCTAAACCCGTTGCTCTGGGGTGTGGGCGGCAGGAGTCTTTGGTCCTCCCCTGGCCTAAGATGTGGCAGGAGTAAGGGGAATCAACCCTTCCTGAACTAGAGTATTGAACATGCTCAGGAACTGTGCAAGGGTCTCTTGAAAAACTAGTGTAGTAGTAGGCGTCGCAGGCCTGCGCTTCGACTGGTGCTACTGGTGGCTCCCCTATGGCAGCTCATGCGGGCGCTCAGCTCCACCACGTAGACGTCCTCGGCCTCTACCCCGGCCCCAGCCTCTAGCAGCTCTAGCAGGAGGCGCGGGTGCTTGGTCATCTCATATGGTTGTACGTGTGTCATCTGTGAGAGAATAGAAGATAGAAGTTCAGAATTTTGAAGTCAACAATTTCGCACGACAAGGAATCAAAAGAAGTGAAATCTTCCTAACAGTTCCAAAGCCTCCCCAAGATAAGTCCAAACATCTCTGTACCAATCCGCGGGACTTTACTAAACCTTCTTCTGACTCACGACACCTATAAATCTAAAGCTCTGATACCAACTTGTCACGATCCAAATATCCCTCCGTAAGAGGTCTTGATTGCACCAAGTCTCTACGACTAGGTAAGCCTAACATTTGTATAATAATGAACTGAGATCATAAATCTAACAACGAACTGCAACAAATAATGATATAGCTGATATAAATGTTGTTCGGCATGTACAATTGCCAACTCTCAAGTATACACAGAAATTTCCCAAGACCTAGAACATCATAAGTCACAAGCTTCTATGAATTTGTGTAATTGTTTCTATGCTTCAATAAATATAAAAAGTAAAGGAGGAACAATGTCAAAGGGATAGATAGGGACTCCGAGGTCTGCGGACGCGGCAGATATACCTTGAAGTCTCCGGAGCAACAGCAAGTATGCAACTAGTAGCGAGGCTGGTAAGAGGTAGCTGGATCTGCACACAAAACATGTCAGTAGAGTAGCATGATTACACCACAACGGTACCCAGTAAGTGCCAAGCCTAACCTCGGTCGAGTAGTGACGAGGTCAGGTCAGGGCCCTACTGGTATATCTATAATAAATAAAGTAGGATAAAATATCGCAGTATAACAAGAGACTAAAATCTAACAAAGAGGAAATCACAGAAGAATATCAGTTTAGTACACAGAAGTAACATCAGGGGATCTCCCAAGATACCGTCTCATAGTCCCAAAAGTAAACGTGTAGAGGGATCTCCCGAGATACCGCCCTGTAGTCACAAAGTAAATATGCAGGGGGGATCTTGCGGGATACCGTGGCGTAGTCCCAAAGTAAATATGTAGGGGGATCTCCCGGAATATCGTTGCATAGTTCCAAAAGTAAATACGCAGCTCAAACAATGGAAATAACAGTTAGGGCAAGAAATCCTACAGCTTAGACTAAGTACAAGTCAAGGACAAAGCAGAAAAACCACTAAGCATGTTGCATAGAATTCAGATAAGCATTTAAGGCATGTAGGCATGCTATACTAGGCTAAGCAGGATAAATACACATGCTGATATAATAAAATTAAGATAAAACAGGTTAATACTCAGTGAAAATCGAATTTTACAAAATGTAGCCCATGTATGCACTTGTCACCTCACGAACACGGCGCTCGTATATCCCAATAGTACGAAATCCTAATGGGCGTTCCCGCACACAAGGTTAGGCAAGCCTCTTACCTCGAACCAAGCTTAATCAATCGATAGCAATGCCTTTTCAACGAATATCCAACTCTGAATTGCTTAAATCTAGACAAAAGCAATTACATTCCATAAATATAACTATAAGAAACTAATCTAATTAATTAAATCAAGGCTTAAGCAAGAAATTAGAAAATCGCACCAAAAAGTCGAATCAGGCCTATGTCTCAGAATCGGGTAAATATCACAAAATATGAACACCCATTAACTCACGAGTTCATTCGTACCAAAATGATCCAAATCCGATATAAAAATCCCAATCAAAATTCAATATCTTAGTTAAAGAACTTCTCCCATTTTCCCCCAATTTTATCAATTAAATTCCTTAATTAAATGATGAAATCAACTATAGATTAGTGGAATATAATCATAAAGGGGTTAAAAATCGCTACAAAAAACATCCTCCAAAAATCTCCCAAATTATCGCCCAAATCCGAGCTCTCAAAGACCCAAAATTGAAAATGGGATAAAACCCTCGAAATCCTCTTTTTCTGCCTAGAAATCACGCAACTACAGGCTTCCAGTCGCACCTGCGACGCCTTATCTGTGGAAATTCCATCGCAGGTGCGGAAGTGACTTAAAAGGCTGGGTCCGCTTCTGCGAGAAAAGGGTCGCACCTGCGAGTGCGCGCATGTGGACATTCGTCCGCTTCTGCTATTTTTTCTGCTACTGCGAGTCTACAAGTGCATATGCGGGCATCGCAGATGCGGCATTAACCTCGCACCTGCAACCCCGGACCACTTACGCCAAATCAATTTTTGTGCTTGACCTCTCGCACGTGCGATCCCGCACCTGCAGTCTCCCACCGCTGGTGCAAAAACACCAGAAGTTTGAAAATTTCAGCAATAACACAAGTCAATTTTCCGATCAGTTAAGCATCTGAAACTCACTAGAGGCCTCTTGGACCTCAACCAAACATGCCAACAAGTCATAAAATACCATACGAAATTAGTCGAGCCCTCAAATCATATCAAATAACGCTAAAGATACGAACCACCCTCCAATTCAAACTTAATGAACTTTGAAACATTAAACTTCTACACAAATGCCGAAACCTATCAAACCACGTACGATTGAACTCAAATTATCACACAAGTCATATTACACATTACGCACCTACTCCAACTTCCGGAATCAGAATCCGACCTCGATATCAAAAAGCCCACTTCCAGTCAAAATCTCCAAAAATTTAACATTCGCATTTCAAGACTAAATCAGCTACAGACCTTCAATTCACAGTCCGGAGACGCTCTTAATTCCAAAATCGTTCAACGGAGCTAACAGAAGCGACATAAATATATTTTCGGAGTTGTCTTCACACACTTCCGACTACGGTCAAAATCCAAAGACTTAAGCTTTCGTTTTAGGGACTAAGTGTCCCAAAACACTCCGAAACCAAAAGCAAAATCTCCTGGCAAGTCACATATGCAGAAACAGATATAATCAGGGCTATTACTCTCAAAACGATTGGCCTGGTCATTCCAACAATATTCATCAACCCTTTCATCTTAAATTCATATCAATACAACTGAAATGGATTCCATATATAGCAATAATACTCAAGTTTTGCTCACTTAGGAATTTTATCAAACACCTTATGAGCGTAAAGCCTCATATCCCTCATTAATTGTTTTTCTTCACCAACAAGCCATTCTCTTGCTCCTAGATAAATTACAAATTCTCAAATTTCTTATAATAAATATCATTCTTCTTTACCCAAACAACAACCTTAACCAATAATAAACCATCAATAACCCAAACATATAATTGGTCATGCTCTTCTATCAAACTCATCAACCCATATCTCATGAACATAGAGTCTATAAACATTTACCCAATGCTATAATCAATTAAAGGATGAGGATATTACCTTTGTATGTTTAATCCTCTTTAATTCATTTTCTAGGGTTTCTTTTCTAAACGACGATGTCCCAATTGAATATCTAATGATTTGGAGGGTTTAACCACGTTAATAAGGTGATTAGGAATTAAAATTAACTCAGAATCACCATTAGAGCTTACCTTGGAGGGTGGGGATCTTTGAGGAGTTAGGTTCTTAAGAACATCACTTTTTAGAGCAAGTTTTTGTGTTTTGGGTGTGAGGTACAATGTAGGGCTTTAAAAGTGACCCCCCGAGTGCGCTCCCGCGCACCTAAAGGCCCAACAGCACACCTGGGTGTGCATACTGCGCATCAGTAAAATGCACATAACTGTTTACTCAGAAATCCATTCGGAATCCACAATATATTTTTGGAAAGATTATTCAAAGGTATACGACTTTCATGCTTTCCCAAATTCCCAACAGAATTTTACGAAATCCTTCTAGAAGATAGACCTTCCATAAACTTAGTCGATTTTATCGAGTCTTATGCACGTCACGCTCAGTCTTGATTCCAAAACAACTATTTTCACTCATTGTCATCCAAATAAGACTTCATATGTCCAAGATGCCATCTTAATAGCGATTTAACATGTCCACTCCTAGTCCAAATTTACGAAGTGTTACATTGTGAACGCATACCTCCCCCCTCCCCAGATCATGTATAGTAATCTAATATTTTTTAATACCTAAATATATATTTTTTTAAATGCATGCGCAGCTCCTCTCGGCGAAAGAGCGACACATACTACTCCAGAAAGAGAACGGAGAACCGCTACCAGGTAAGGGGCATTGCACCAACAGGCCTACGCCTCTCGTAAGCCTCCCACCAAGTATCGGCATCTCGAGAGAACTAAAAGGTAGTGAATGAGACTCCATTCGTCTCCAAAGTACCCGTTGTACAGAGAATCCTCTGACACTTATCCAAGAAATCTTGGTCATCTTCGCCCTCTGCACCACTGAGAGTCGGAGCCTGAAGTCTACCAAACCTCTCTAATATACATTGCTTGTCATTAGGCATGAAAGGAACCACATAATTCTGAGCAGCTGCAACCGGCTAGGCTGGTGGTACCCCCGGTGTCTGAAGTCCCTGAACAACCTGCTCGGGTGTGCAGGCGACGGGAGTCTGAGTGCCTCCCCCGACCTGGAAGTAGCTGCTGTAGTAGTAATAGAGACCACCTGAGCAAGACCGGGAATAACAATAAGCATAGCCGGTGGCTGAGCTGGTCCCATTGGTGGATCTACAATCGGGGACTAATCATGTACTAGGGAAACTGGTGGATCTACAGGTGCTTCCCTAGCTGTTGTGCGGGCTATACCCCTGCCCCTACCACGGCCTTGACCGCGACATCGGCCCCTCGCAGCCTCAACTGGTGAACTGGTGGTTATGCATCACGACCGGTAGCACGTGTCCTCACCATCTATGAGAAAATAGAATAACAGAAGTTTAGTTACCTGTATCAACAAATTTACACGATAAGAATTCAAGAATATGAAGTTTCCTAAAGGTTCTGCAGCCAGTCGAAGATAAGTACAATTGTCTCTCTACGGATCCGCAAGACTCTACTAAATCCACTCATGACTCGTGAGACCTATGTAACCTAGGCTCTGATACCAACTTGTCACGATCCAAAACTAAACCCGTTCGTGATGTGCCTATCGTGGTACTAGGCAAGCCAACACACTTCCAAAACGATTCGATATTTCATTAAAATATAGGTAAAAGCCTTTTTGATACTGAAATTTCATAAAATAGTTCAACTCGAAAGCAAAATGTGGAAACAAATAGCCCAACATCAGGGTCTCACTAAGTCATGAGCAACTACTACAAACTGTTAAGAAAATAGCAAGACTAACATAGTCTGTGAATAACCAAAATACACTAAAGGGAAGATATAGAAGAATAAAAGCAGGACTGCGATCGCCAGGAAGCTACCTCACTATCTCCAATGATCCGCTATTGAGTAAATCAACAACCACTATCGTGGCCAGAGATGCCTAGATCTGCACACAAGGTGCATGGGGTAACGTGAGTACATAAACTCAGTAAGTAACAAGTCAAACTATAGACTGATAGGTAGTACCGAACTTAACCTCAACAGGTAAATGGAAATAAACTGTGCAGAAAAGTAGGCATACTTTCAATTCA
This sequence comes from Nicotiana attenuata, assembly GCF_001879085.1. Taxonomy (NCBI): domain Eukaryota; kingdom Viridiplantae; phylum Streptophyta; class Magnoliopsida; order Solanales; family Solanaceae; genus Nicotiana; species Nicotiana attenuata. The sequence goes on along the minus strand of NW_017674248.1, from coordinate 48,052 downwards.
AGTATTCAGCTCAAGCAGTAAAGTAAATACAGATAAGGACAATGTGAGGTATAAAGCTCAGCAAATCTCTACGTGCCAATGCACAGAATGTATGAAAATGCACCATGTACCTCCACTCTCAGTGCTAATCCACTCGGTACTGTATCTGGCCATCTGGCCCAGGGAAGATCCATCCCGGAATATATACACATCACTGAAAACAGTCACTCATACCGAGGAAGGCCATTCAAGCCCTGAGAAGAAGATCCATCTGATGGTATCAATGCTTCGTAAAAGATCCATTACCAGGGAAGATTCATCCCCGAATAATATCATTTTCGCTCACTAGGGGTGTGTTACAGACTCTGGAGGCGCTCCTACAGCCCAAGCACTACCATAATCATCAACATAACCGTTGCGTCGTGCAACCCGATCCCATAACTATCACTCACAATCAGGCTATCGGCCTCACTAAGTCATCACTCTCCAGTCTCACACACGGGCTCACAATGTCATGAAAACTAGCTCGGAACAATGATATGATGTACCAATAAATAACAACTGAAACTGAGACATTATATGAAATGCATGAATAAGACTGAGTACAGAATATCAATAAAACTAGTGAGATGACAGCAAGCAACGATCACTCGGGGTCCCTACAATATCGGCGTAAAGCCCTAACATGATATCTAGCATGATTTACAGCCCATTTACTTAATCACATGACGCAAATATGGATATCAGCAAGAAAAAGTGACTAAACGGTGCCATGGAATGAACTAGGTCCTAATTATCACAGTGCACGCCAGCACGCCTGTCACTTGGCATGTGCGTCACCTCAATAATAATCACATAACACATAGTTCGGGGGTTTTGAACCCTCAAAACAAAGTTTGGAAGCGCTGCTTACCTCAATCAAGCCAAAATCCCATTCCGCGATGCTTTTTCCTCTCGAACCGGCCTCCAAACGTCCCGAATCTAGTCAAAAGCAATATAATGCAATCAATATAGGCCAAGGAACCAATTCCACAAGAAAAATTTACTTAATCTGAAACAAATCTCGAAATCCACTCAAACTCGCCACCCGGGACCATGTCTTGGAATTCGATAAAAGTCACAAAACTAGAAATTCTATTTACTCACGAGTCCATACATATGAAATTTATCAAAATCCGACTCCATTTGGTCCCTCAAATCAACTCTAAAAAATCGCAAGCCCTAACCCTCATTTTCACCCCTAATTTCCAATAATTATTTTATAAAACAACGGGAAAAACACCATAGATAGGAGTACTATAGCTCAAGCAACTTACCTTACTGAAAACCCATTGAATCTCCCTTCGAAATCACTACGAAAGCTCCAAAACCGACTTGAAAATGGTGGAAATGAACCAAAATTCGCGAAGTTTGCTATTTATACTTTTTGCCTAGGTCTTCTGCACCTGTGGCCATATATTCGCTACTATGGAACCGCACCTGCGGTCATTTCCTCGCACCTGCGAAAATCACTTTAATCCTCAAAGCCGTACTAGTGACCAAGGTTCCACACCTACGGGCGCACACATGCGCACATCCTTCTGCTTCTACGGAACTGGCCACTCTCTCTTCTTCCGTATCTGCACCCCGGGTCTCGCACCTGTGGGCTCGCAAATGCGACCAATCTTCCGCTATTGTGGACCCAGCCCTGGCCTTCCATTTCTGCATTTACCGCTAACCAAACGCACCTGCGACCTTGCAGTTGCGATTCCCACTCCGCAAGTGCGGAATCACCAACAGCAGTAGCTTCAACTGCATTTTCCAAATTCCAAACTCTTTGTTAGCCATCCGAAAATATCCCGAGCCCCTTGGGACCTCAACCAATTATACCAACAAGTCATATATAAACCTACGAACTTAATCAAACCTTCGAATCACTCAAAACAACATCGAAACACAAAATTACACTCGGATTCAAACCTAAGAACTCCTAAACTTCCAAATTCCGCAAACAATGCCAAAACCTATCAAATCACGTCAGAATCACCTCCAATATTTCACACACGTCAAAGATGACACCAAGAACCTACCCCAACTTCTGTAATTCCATTCCGACCCCGACATCAAAATTTTCACTGCCGACCAAAATCACCAAAATTTTAACTTTCGCCAATTCAAGCCTAATTCTACCACGGGCCTCCAAATCACATTCTCAACGCGCTCTCAAGTCTAGAATAACCTAATGGAGCTAACAGAACCATCAAAATTCAAATACGAGATCGTTTACACATAACTCAACATCCGGTCAACTTTTCTAACTTAAGATTTCACAAAGAGACTAAGTGTCTCAAATCCTCTCCGAAACCACTCCAGACCTGAATCAACTAACCCGTTATGTCAAAAATACACCTGAAGAAAACAAAAGAAGCAGGAAATGGGGGAACGAGGCTATAAATTTCGAAACGACCTGTCGGGTAGTTACATCCTCCCCTTCTTAAAGAAACGTTCGTCCTCGAACGGGTCTGGAAACATACCTGAAGTCTCAAATAGGTGTGGATATCTGCTCCGCATCTCCCCCTCGATCTCCCAAGTAGCCTCTTTCAGTGGCTTACCTCTCCACTGCACTTTCACTAAAGCTATATCCTTTAATCTCAACTTTTGGACCTGCTGCTCAAAAAAAGCCACTGGCTCCACGTAATAATTTAAATCACCATCTAACTGAATCCTGCTGAAATCCAAGACATGATACGGATCGCCGATATACTTTCGGAGCATAGAAGCATGAAATACAAGATGCACACGACAAGATAGGTGGCAAAGGAAGCTCATAAGCCACCTTCCCAATCCTCCAAAGTACATCAAAAGGCCATATTAACCGAGGGCTCAGCTTTCCCTTCTTCCCAAATCTCATAAAACCCTTAATGGGTGAAACCTTTAGTAGAACCTTCTTCCCAACCATATAAGACACATCATGAACCTTTCTGTCAACATAACTCTTTTGTCTTGACTGTGTTGTACGAAGCCGCTCCTGAATCACTCTCCCCTTGTCCAAAGCATCATGTACTAAGTTTGTACCCAAAAGGATAGCTTGCCCAGCTCAAACAAACCAACTGGTGATCTACACCGTCTCCCATAAAAAGCCTCATACGAAGCCATCTAAATACTTGACTTATAACGGTTGTTGTAAGAAAACTCCACGAGCGGTAGAAATCGGTCATATCAACCCCCAAAATCAATGACACAAGCGCGCAACATGTCCTCCATTATCGGAATGGTGTGCTCGGACTGCCCGTTCATCAAAGGATGAAATGTCGTGCTCAACTCCACCCGAGTGCCCAACTTTCGCTGCACGGCTCCCAAAATTGCAATATAAAATATGTACCTCAATCTGAAATGATGGAAACTAGCACTCCAAGAAGGCGAACAATCTCTCTTATGTAAATCTCAGCCAACCGCTCTGAAGAATAGGTAGTACACACAGGAATGAAGTGCGCGGACTTGGTCAGCCGATCCACAATCACCCAAATAGCATATAACTTCCTCAAAGTCCCTGGGATTCGAACTACGAAATCCATGGTGATCCGCTCCCACTTCCTCTCTGGAATCTCTATCCGCTGAAGCAAGCCACCTGGTCTCTAATACTCATATTTCACCTGCTGAAAATTGAGACACCGATCTACAAACCCCACTATATCTTTATTCATCCTCCTCCACCAGTAGTGTTGTCTCGAATCCTGGTACATCTTTGCGGCACCCGAATGGATGGAATACCGTGAGATGTGGGCCTCCTCTAGAATCAACTCACAAAGTCCATCAATATTTGGCACACATATCCGGCCCTGCATCCTCAATACCCCATCATCGCAAATAGTCACATATCTGGAATCATCATGCAGAACCTCGTCCTTTTGGACAAATAAATGAGGACCATCCTACTGGCGCTCTCTGATGCAATCGAACATAGAAGACCGAGAAACCACACAAGCTAGGACCCGACTAGGCTGCAAAATATCCAATCTCACAAATCGATTGGCCAAGGACAAAACATTTACTGCAAGAGGTCTCTCACCAACAGGAAGGAACGCAAGAATTCCCATACTCACTGCCTTTCTACTCAACGCATCGGCCACCATATTGGCCTTTCCCGGATGGTACAAAGTTGTAATATCATAGTCCTTTAGCAGCTCCAACCATCTCCGCTATCTCAAATTGAGATTCTTCTGTTTGAACAAGCGTTGGAGACTATGATGATTAGTAAATACCTACAAGATACACCATAGAGATAGTGCCTCCATATCTTCAACGCGTGAACAATGGCAACCAACTTCAAATCATGAGCAGGGTAGTTCTTCTCATGGGGCTTCAACTGATGAGAAGCACAAGTCTACCCTCCTACATCAACACACACCCAATGCTGACTCTAAAAGAATCACAATATATTGTATAAGAACCATGAGCTAATGGCAGAACTAACACTAGAGTTGTGGTCAAGGCGGTCATGAGCATTTGAAAGCTCACCACACACTCATCAAACCACCTGTAAGGAGCACCCTTTTGGGTCAATTTTGTGAAGGGTGATGTAATAGATGAAAATCCGAGAAGGAACCGATGGTAATAACCCTCCAAACAAAGAAAACTACAAATCTCAGTGGCTGAGGATAGTCTGGGCCAACTCTAGACCGCCTCTATCTTATTCGGATAAACCTGAATACCCGACTAGGCATCACGTGCCACAAGAACGCCATTGAACCAAGCCAAATCTCACACTTGGAGAACTTAGCATAAAGCTTCTCCTCCCTCAACCGCTGCAATACAAATCTCGAATGCTCGGCGTGCTCCTCCTAGCTATGAGAGTACACCAGGATATCATCAATGAATACAATTTTATGCGGTAAAATCGGAGGGTCAAATTTTCGGCCATTACAACACCTCGTGAGCAAGCTGTTCAAAGGCTCGAGACTACGGTCAGGATTTATCCGAGGGGCCATCAGTGTCCAACCTCGTGGAAGCGCAAGTCGACGTTAATGGTAGAACAGTGGAAAGTTCCTTAGGAGCACGACTAGGGCTGGCAAAACTTAGAGGGCTAGCTCTGACCCCTATCAGGGCATTAAGTGGTTATACCTGCCCCATATCTTTGTAATTAATGCGTTTGTACTATGTTCTCCTTCATATATAAAGGGGAATCATTGTCATTTGTACACATCTATTACTCAATATTGAATATACAAGAACATTCTCTCATCTCTCTAACATATTCTCTTAAGCTCTTTAATTCCATTTATTGCTTATATTCATTGTGTTCTATTTATTGTTCTTCATTTGTTGCTTATTATTGGCCATAAAGAGCCATCATCAAATCTATCATAATTGTTAATACCTCCATCGACGGCCCACGGCAGAGTATAGGACTCGACCTCGAGGCCCCGAATAAGCGAGCTCGAGGCCCCGATCTCTAACTGTTTGGTTCGATTATCATACTGTTTCTAAGCTGCAATCTTGATTTCTGAACCTTTATTTAGCATCCATTGCTTAAAAACTAGCATAAAAATAGATCACATATTTTTAAAACCACAAAATCAAATTTAATTATAATTACCATTTGTCGACGCCCCCTTTTCCTTCCAAAACGGAGTTCGGAATCGGGTATACGACATTCGGGAGGACAACTCTATTCCCTTGCGGGAATTGGGTTTTTTAGTTTCAAGAGTCGCCACCTAATGATTATAGTGCATTAGGACACTTTAAGGAAGAATTTGAGATGAAGAACCAGAGTTTGGGTAAGGGCTAGAAATTATCTCGAGGGGAAGGTGTTAGGCACCCCTCAAGATCCACTAGTGTGGTTCCCGGCCATGCTACAATTGTGACTTTGAATGAAAACAAACGAGTAAACAAGCAAGCATTGCGAATACGAGAAAACTATTACAAATAAGGAGCACAAAAGGTAAACAAAAGTGCTGAATTTTAGGGAAGGAGCAGTTTAGTTAAAAGTGCAAGTAGGAAGAAGTCAAGTACTTAGTGCGGACAATCTGAAAATTATGTGAAAAGCAGAAGTCGAAAGTGCAACGGCTGTTTAAGATTCAGAAAATTGTTAAACTAATAAAGAGGGAAGGGGGTCCTAGGTTTATATATTACATGGATCATTCGCACAACACTGGTACTCAATTGTACGCATAGTGTTATCGTGTAATCATCATCTCCATGTCTACCCTTTCCCACCCCGTTAAGGTATTGGAGCGCGGAATGGTATCGTTTGCCTATCGCATGCTATTACCCGTCCCAAGCTATCAGTCCCGGGGCAATATGACTTCTAATCCTAAAAGGGGGAGAAAGGGATGGGGGCCTTTATGGAGTTTAAAGGACAAAAATTCTAATCGACATTCAAAAACCAGTAACAAGTAAGGGGAATGGACAGACAAACAGGTAAGGCTCACATAAACCCCGTAAATCAAATAACATATAGTTTAGCATGCCTTTACACATACTGGTTTAGTCTTTAAAATTAAAAATTAAGCAGCGAGCGGACTGGTTCGATACAGTCGTTTAGACAGGAAGCCCACATTAGGCAACTTGGATCCAATTGTCAGAACTTAAGGTATCTTAAGCGAGTGATGTAGAAAGTACTGGTTCTAGAAAAGTAATCTAATGCCCGAAAGTACAGACTGCAGTCAGTTTAGAAATAAGTTTTAAGAGAATCATGAGTATAAACCATAAAAGGAGTTCCAGAGTCAGAAATACTTAAGGAAAGAGTAAACTGCAGAACTGTTTTAAAGACAATTTCAGGAAGACCAAAACTTAGTTGGAAAATGTTTAGGCAGAATTTTAGAAAGAAACCATTTCAGAAGAGGTGCTGATTTGACGGACTCAAATGTATACTGATTCAAAAGAGTTTTTGTCAAAAGGTCGAGGCTGAAAACATTAAGACATTAGAGACCAGTTAACAGATTGTTATTGCTTAAGAAGAATCGAACGAACTTGATGCGGAATCCTATGATCTCTATATCTGATTTAAAAAGTCTGTTAAGAATTGGTAAGAAGAGGTAATTATTTAATTACCCTACAGTTCGCCTAATGCATATGCATTCCCTATAGGCATGATTTCTATATGCACTGATTACATGAACGTTAAGGTCCTATAGGTAGGATTTCTAGATGACTTATATAATAATTAAACGTTAAATCCTATAGGCATGGTATCTAGGTGACTTGAATCAAAAACATCGAACCATCTTATGTGCAGTATTTCTAGTGAAAAAATTAAAGTCCTAAAGTCATGATATCTACCCTTTATTGATGCAAGAAAGTAAAACCCCTCCCACACCCTTTTACTAGATTCCCCGAGTTCTATACAAGTTATTACATCCCAATGAATCAACTGAAATAATAAAAATACATAAAAACTAACAGCTAGATCCAAGCAGGCTAATTCAATCCTAATGTCCAATAATATGTATTTAACCAACTGCGGCATCCAGATCTCCAAAGCCTTCTCATTATCCAGGGTGTTTCTTAGTTTCAAGGAACCTCAGGGATTCCAAGCATTGCTTACACCCAGGATGCCATTATGAACTTGATGGTGTAGTGTGGAATAGCCAGCCCTCAGGCATCCAAGTTCAGAGGGAGCTCAGGGGTCCCAAAGCATGGCTTGCAAGAGAGGGGCAGAACTTATAGCTAGGAGTAAGTGCAATGTGAAAGGGAATTAAGGGGGCCATGACAAGTGGTGGTCATACCTAGCCATAAGGTAGGCTGGCACACCCCAGACCACTTGCTAGATGAACATGTTAGGAGCAGACCTTTTGATGGTCAGACAAAGGTCTGGATAGTGATTAGGACACTATCAGACCTAAGTCAAGGCTCAAGCACATAATGGGGAGAATAGGAAGTGGGAATTGATTGAGTTAAGGAGTTCAATGAACCCAGTTCAGGATCATAGACAGCAATATTGGGGTGCTGCTATGCCCTGAACAACAAAACTCACATACAAAAGGGGTAAAAGGGTAAAGGGGATTCACAGAGTATCGAATTCATGAAAAGCAATTGATAACACACATAACTTAAATACAGAAATATAAAGGAGAGGGAAACAAATATCAACTAAAGGAAATAGGCAGAATTAAACACATTGTTGTTGAGGCATGTAAACTAACTGAGACATACCAGTAGAGAAGCAAAAGAAGTGCAGAAGAAAGTAAAGTAAACACAGTCCACAGCAGCACAAGTATCAAAAGAGAGAGTTTTAGGTGAAATTGAATTGTGAACTCAGATGGTGTTCTGTGTTTGTATGTTCAAAGAGAAGGGAGGAGAGTATTTATAGTGTGAGAAACAAGCAAAAAATAAGGCAAGGATTGCAGTTCAGCAAAAATTTAGGGGAACAAGTGTCAATTAAAATCAAATCAGTATCAAAGACTTCCTTTAATTAAGGAATTAAAATCAAACGGTAACATGCAAGTGCTAAATAAGGAAAGAAATCACATAGGCTGAATATGACTAATAAGGAAGTATTTCAAGCATAGTACAGGTACGTAGCAGGTAATAGAGGCTAGGTTCATCAGACTCTAATCAAGGGAAGGTCTATAAGAATCCAATACCAATATAATCAAGGTGAGGGAATCAATCAACTTGAGTAGAAAAGGCAGGGTCGAAAAGAAAATATTTCAAACAAGTCCAAGAAACAAGGGAAATCAAGACAATAAAAGAAAGAATCAATTACACAGAGAGATTCGAAATTAGTCCACAATCAAAGGTTATTTCGAGGAGGAAATTTAACCTATAAGAGTGCATAGACATTAAGCATGTGAGGCTGGATTTAAAACAAAGAGGAGTGTCATGCATTCAAAATCAGTGAGTAGAGGAAACAACTTCAGGAATTCAAATAGATCCAAAGAGACTAGGGTTTCGATATGAAATACGTTCAGAAACAAGTCACGTAACAAGTAGCCTCAACAATTCGAATGAACCCCAAATTTTAGGGCTTTTACTAACAATTAAGTCTAGAGATGAAAGCAAGTAAGTGAGGCAAAATAACAACGAAATAAGTGCAGAAGTCATAAAAAGGACACGTTCTTCATAGTAGAAGAAAGTCATGAAAATCATAATAAGAGGACAGTCATGCAAATACAGTACAAGATCTCGTAAAGACAAGGTAGAAAACCACAGTAGAAGAAACACATGAAAATCAAAGAAACCCTAAATTGAACTCAAACGATTTTAAATGGAAAACTTGGGGAAATCACTTAAAATGTAAAGTATAGCACAGATTTAGCATAGATCTAGGCAAACAAATAGAGAAGGAACCTCGAATAGCTTAGGGTCTTGGAAAAAACCCTAGAGATGAGAAAGGCTTGGAAACGGGTCTGATCTCGAGTCGGAGGGGTCAAGAATCAGGCTTTAGAGCTTGAATACACCGGAGCATGGCCGGAGAGGCCAGATCTAAGAAGATCTAAAAGCGAACCATCGAAGTCAGCCTCCAAAACCTTGAACACCCATGGTCTAATGGCGAGGGTGAGTGGGTATAGGCCATCCATGGCCAGGACCGCCATGGATTCCGGTGGAAGTACGGTGAAGAAAAGGTCGGAGACAATTAGGGTTCCGAAGAACCTTCGAGAGAATTTGGGAGAGGGAGAGTATCCAAAGGCGGCTATTATAAGAGAATGAGGGATTAGGGTAGGGTTAGGCGAATAAAAAAAGGAAATGGGTGATCTGGACCGTTGATCAAAATGATCAACGGCCTGGATTAAAAGGTAATCCGGGCGGGTTAGATAAATAGGTTATTGGGTTGGGTTAAGTCGGATTGGGATGGTCCGATTTTGGGTTTGAAATTGGATCAGTTTTAGGCTAAAATTGAAATGTAGATGGGGCTACAATTGAAATGAATTGGGGCTATAATTGAAATAGGCATTTTTCCCTTTTACTTTTTAAAAAATAATGAAAATGATTTTAAAAGAAAAATTAAAGATGCTGAACCAATTAATAATACATATGTATTAATTAAAAAATACTGGAACTGATTTTGCAATTATAAAACACTATTAATCGTAAAATAGGCTATAATTGCATTTATATGCAATTAGCTTTAAAAATACCAAACAAATTTGTAAAAATATACAAAAATCACCTAAATTATATTTTGGTGTAAATATGAGAATATAATAAATTATTCACCAATAATGATAGTTTTGGGAATAATTATTGGATTTTGTTGTATTAAAATAGGCAATAAATTGGTTTTAAGAACTTTAAAAAAAATAAAAAAAAAATACCAAAACTCTTGGGTGTGCTTATATATGCACATATATGCTATTTTGGAAGTATTTTGGGTATAAAAATACAAAGGGAAAAATTGGGTATCAGCACCATTTTCACGGTAAACAGTTTGGCGCCCACCGTGGAGCTAAAAATAATAGTGATTATTTTCTTGTTGGTTTAACTATATAGCGCAACGTTATCCTTCACACTTTTTCTTGTCCAAGATCTTTGATTTCAGGTCAAATTGTCTAAATCAGTAAACGCACGTGAAAACATTGATCTTGAAGACCATGGGGAAAATGGTGTTGACGTCCCAGGTGTTGGCGTGCCACCACAAAACCCTGATAATGCACCAGAATCAATTCCCGTGGACGTGATCTCACGGAACGCTCAACACGTCAAAATAAGCTCCTACACCAACATGAGCATACACCAAGAAGATCAACAAGAAGCTCAAAAAATGCCAGCTAGGGGAGAATGAGAGGTTAGCCTTCACGTTATCTTTGAAATGTTACAGGCGCAACAGCTGGCGATCGCTCAGCAGCAAAGTCATCAGAAAACTCCCAGCACATTGGCACCGGGGACGGCTCCCCCAGCCGAGCAGGCACCAGAGAGGACAAGCAACAACGGGTCGGCAATCGACCCCGTAATCCTGGAAGGTGTAGATTCAACGAAGTTTGTGCAAAAGCGGTTCCCACAGGAAGCGGCTCCGAAACCTATTCCGAAGAAGTTCAGCATGCCAGACATTCCGAAGTACAACGGAGACCCCAATGAGCATGTTACTGCTTCCACCTGTGCAGTGAAGGGAAACGACCTAAAATATGATAAGATTGAGTCCGTCCTATTGAAAAAGTTTGGAGACACGCTTTCAAAAGGGGCAATGATGTGGTATCACAACTTGGCCCCAAACTCGATAGATTCATTTGCCATGCTGATTGATTCTTTCATAAAGGCACATGCTGGTGCCATTAATGTAACAACAAGGAAATTTGTCGTCTTCAAGATCAAGCAGAGGGAGAATGAAATGCTGCGAGAGTTGTGTCTCGCTTTCAAATGGAACGAATGGAACTACCACCGGTCTCTGACGACTGGGAAGTGCAGGAATTTACTCAAAGTCTGAATAAACGAAGCTCGGTAGCTTCGAAACAGCTGAAACAGAAGCTAGTCGAATACCCGGCCGTGACTTGGCCGGACGTACACAACTGATACCAATCAAAGATCAGGGTCGAAGAAGACCAACTAGGAGCCCCCTCGGGCTCGGTATATCCAAGCAGGCTTCTGGCGAAGGAGCCAAAACCAAACAAAGAAAGGTATCATCCATACACTGAAGACGGGAGAAATGCTCCAAGGCGCGACATACCCCGGAATGATCGAAGAACAGGCCGAGGGCAGAACCCACGGGGACTCGTCCACGGAACCGGGTTCGATAAGCGTGCAGGGCCAGCGGAGGCACCCCGCTTGTCGGAATACAACTTCAATGTCGATGTTTCGGACATCGTATTCGCCATCAGTAAAATTAGAGACACCAGGCGGCCAAGGCTTGTGCAATCAGATCCTTCACAAAGCAACATTAACTTAGTGTGTGAATTCCACAACACGCACGGCGACTGAATCGACGATTGGCACCAGCTCCGGGAAGAAGTAGCCCAACTACAAAGCAAAGGTCGCCTACGTAAATTCCATGGCGACCGGGTGAAAAACCAGTTCCGAGAAAGAGAAGCGACCAAGAAGAACGAAACAAATGAGCCACAGCACGTCATCCACATGATCTTGGGAGGCATCAATGAACCACAGGAACCCATGATCAAACTCGGGGTTACATACCCGAGGATGCTCTCACATTCACCAACGAGGACATTGAGACCTTGTCTCAAACTCTCAACGACACACTAGTAATCTCTTTCCTTTTTAATATTCAAATTAAACGTGTACTCGTGGATCAAGGTAGCTCGGACAACATTATCAGGTCGAGGGTGATAGGGCAGCCCGGGCTGCTCCACCAAATCGTGCCCGCCTCTCGAGTCCTCAACAGATTCAACATGGCGAGCGAGGCAACAAAAGGGAAATCACCCTCCCAGTCAATGTGGCCGGCACAACCCAAAATGCCAAATTCCATGTCATCGAAGGAGACATTAGATACAATGCCTTGCTAGGAAGGCCATGGATACACTGCATGAGAGAAGTACTATCAACCCTTCATCAAATGATGAAGTTCCTGACAAAGGATAGGATAAAAACCGTCTGCGGGGAACAGCATGCGACAAGAGAAATGTTCGCAGTACATGACATAGCGCCGAAACCAGTACCTCTAACTTCGAAAGAACCAAAGGATAAGCAAACAATGAAATAGCAAAAATAAGCTACAGCCTCGGCTAAGTTCGAACCGAACGAAGCAAAGGACCGTACCACGTCCTCGTGACAAACGATCGAAACATATCAGGGGCCGAAGCACCATCAGCACTAAGGTATGGCCGCCCCCTTTTTTCAAATACATCTTACACTAACCTAAGTGCAGGTATCCGATTGGAACAGTTGAAGCGCTTCCCAACTCGAAGGCCTTTAGGTTTCAAAAGCATGCGTTGAACTCTTTTCCTTCGATCGGGTTTTTATCCCAAGAAGGGTTTTACCGGCAAGGTTTTTAATGAGGCAACATCTATATGCTACCTAAGGAAAACTCAACAAGTATTCAAGGCTTTTCTTGCATTCAACCTCGAAAACTGGGGGGCATCCCCCTGGAAGATCACCTCCTCGGAGAAGCTAAGATATGCTCAACAGGGTCTCGATAGGAAAAATAATATACTGGGCCAAACGGTCGAACGAATAGTGCCCGCATAGAATAACTGAGCCCTCGACAGCAAAGACATGCATACTTGTACCAAGCAATCAAAGAATACATTCGAAAAGCATTTCGCATTTCAAAGAAGCTCGGTAGTTTTGAATAAACGGCTCCTCTGTCAAAAACATCCCGAACAATTAGGGACTGGTGCAACAACTCGGAACTATGCAACCCCCAGGTCGAAGCTCCTAACTCATAAGCCCTCCGTGAGGCAACATTAGGATCACAAAACAACTCTAGAGCCAAAAATGTACAGAACACTCAGGGACTACCGCCGAAAACTCAAGGCCACGTGACCTACGGGTCAGAAACCCCGAAATCATAAGCCTTCTACGAGGCAGTACTAAGATTACAAGTAATGGCTCCCGAGCCAAGAAACCATCGATGACTCGGGGACTGCCGCCAATCACCACCCCCATCGACTTATCAAAACCCGAGGCCGCAAGATGATATGCGGACAGCCTCGGTCCCACAAAACCTATATAAGGCATGTAAAATCTGTAAGACCTCAAGCAAGGCATGAAAAATCTGTAAGACCTCAAGCAAGGCATCAACCACACTTGTACCAAGTGACAATAACTATAAGACCTCAAAGGCATGTAAAACTTGTAAGACCTTACTAAAGGCATAAACCTGATCTCAAAGTTAAGGCAATATATCGAACTTGTAAGATCCCTAAAAAGGAATACCCTTGATATAGACGCCGAAGCTACTTCACTCGTGAACTGAAAGGCTCCGGCCAAACACAATGACTACGGTCACAAGGGTATATCAGCCAAGCTAATGCGATTTAGGGATGCCCGACCGTCGCTATAAAATCACAGGCCTTCAATTACTTCGAATATACTTCGAAAAGAACCGGTTAAAGCAGGCTACCCTCGATATAGGCAAAAGAGCTTCGACCATGTCAGCTCCTAAATAAAGGCTTCGAGATACTCAGTCACCGAGCCAAACCTCCCGAGGTGCTCGATCATCGCCATATAATGACTCACAATCGAGGTTTTTTATAAAACCGTCAAAGAGTCAGGCAAACACAATTCCAGAAATCCTTAACGAGGGAAAATTAAAGCCTATATCAGAGGTCGCATCGACCCAAAGCGTAAGAGCCACTGTCGCCAGCACACATAAAAGGTCGTACCGAACTGAAGCGTAAGAGCCACTATCACCAGCCCATACAAAAGGTCGTACTGTCCCAATGTGTAAGAGCCGCTGTCGCTAGCCCATACAAAAGATCATACCGATCAAAACGCGTAAGAGCCTAAGGGTTAGCTTTAAACTCAAAAGCTTGAGGGTCAAATGAGCTCAAGTCGAAACCTGGTTTGGAGACAGAACCCAAAATAGTTAACTAAATATGCCTAAGAGCAAAAGCAAAAGAGCTCAAACGCCAGCTAATATTAAAAGGTCGTGCCGACCGAAGCGCGTAAGAGCCTACGGGGTAGCCCAATGAGCCCTAGGGCCATACTATGGATCTAAGGATTCCTTTCAAACCAAAGACCAATTCATCCGACCAACAACCAACAAATATTAAAACAAAAGAAATGCGTGAAAAAAAAAAAAGCGAGGCTTTCTTTCATACATGTATGCGAGGGAATACCAACTTCATTTACAAAGTTCTCTGAGAACACTACATACAAAATCAAAAAATGAAAGGCCTAATCTACGCCCCCCCCCCCTTGGGACTACAGCCCGTTGGCTTGTTTTTTCCCCATCCTCGGCATCGGATAGAAGGGGCTTAGCTTCATGTTCATCCGCCTTCGCCTGTTTCACCTCTTCCGAGAGGTCAAAACCCCTAACATTGATCTCCTCGAGGGTTTCCCTTCGAGATTTGAACCGTGTATACTCCAAGCTCCTGCTCTCGCGGTTGAGAACCCTTCTCCGCTCAGCTCGAGCATCGACAACGTCCTTAAATAGACCACCACTTTCTTATCAGCCTTAGTTTGGCTCATTACGGCTTCGGCCCGGGCATCCACAACTTCGGCTTTTATCTTCAAAAGCTCGGACTCAAGCTCTGTAATCATATCTATTTGGACCAAACTGTTCTTGCGAGCTAAGTGGAGTCGAACCTCGAGGGTGAAAGCTTTAGCCAGAGCGCTCTTTTTCGCTACAGTATGAATGTCCGCTCGAGCCTTTAACTCATCGTACTCACGTTTGGCTTGACCAAATCCACTCCTAAGGCGTTCCAGGAGCTTTTCTCTCTCATCGTAAAGAAGCCTAAGGGACTTCTCCCTTTCCACGGCTTTTCGCAGCATGGCCTCACGACGAAGTTACTCGGACTTGAGCTTGTCAAAAGCCTATGAAAGAGAAACTCGGCAAGAAAGTAAAAACTGCAAGACAATAAAATCGACACGGACGGCAGAACACCCACCTCGGAATGGATCTATTGAGCTTCCTCAAAAGTTGACCGCAAATATACTAGTCCGGATCCGTCTATCCCGGAAGAACCCCACCCGATGGGGACATGATCGTTCAGCGTATGCGGCTCCTGGTTTCGAACATCCCTCGATACTTTGAGGGCGTAAGACGCATTATCGCCGAGCCCGCGGTATGGACTCGTCTTACTGAAAGCACCGTCACCCTGTAGTGCCTTTTTTTCTTATTATTATCACTCCGTAGACTAGTAGCTGACGACCCTGCTCCCCCTCCAAGAGGACACGGTCTTCCCCCGAAGGATTCCCCGATGCTTGCGGTGATGGGGTTAGTATGCGCAAAAAGAAAGTGCCCTTGAAGGAGCAAACCACACAGCGCGTACTGTGGTGTTTGGCCTCCTATCTGCCCTTAGACAGAACTCGCCACTTACGCTCATTGTAAGTCGAGCAAGTCGTCAGCTTCCGAGCCCAGTTCGCCAGGTCGGTAACCTCGCACATCGTCCATGATATTGCTGTAGAAAGGGAAAGCAAGGCGCATTTACAGAACCTATCTGTGCCATAAGCAAAACTATGAAGGCACAAGTATACCACTTACGTGTAAAATTCCACTCATCAAGGAATGGAAGAAACTCCACGGGGATAACATCAGCAGTCCGTACTCGAACGAATCGGCTCATGCACTCCCGATCTCCGCCTTTCTCGTCAACAACAATGAAAGGTGTGGTGGATCGGCATCGTAAGGTTAGTAGACCTCGATGGTGAAAAGGTCGGTGCATCCTGATAAGGTGACTAAGCGTGAATTCAAGTCCCGCTCTCTCTGCAAAGAACCTCATCACCAGTAATATCCGCCAAAATGACAGGTGAATCTGTGCCAAGGTGACCTGGTATTTCCGATAGAAATCAAGCACAACCCTATCAGGAGGGCCTAGCATGAAGGGGTACGTGTATACGTTCAAAAACCCCTCAGCATGATCTATAATGCTCTCTCTCGGGGAAAGTACCCACAATACTACCTTTTCCCCCCGTCCACAGTCTCTCCTCACTGACTCAAGATGCTCCTCTCCTTCTGAGGAAATAAACTTCGAAACATACTTCCTATGACCCCAAGCATCTTTGTTCAAAAAGCCTTCAAGGGCGGAACTCCCTTCTCTTCGCCGAGCGGACCTTGATGTGGCAGCCATAACTGTGATAAAACTGGAAAATCCGAGCAAAGCCCTCGGAACCGAAATAGTGAAATCCTTGACACAAGAAAAGAAAGCTCCACAAAGGGGGATAGCTACTCAAAATAGTAGAATCTTCAAAAGGGGGAAGGCAACCCTATATATGGAAAAATCAGCGAGTATCCGCCTGCCTCAAAGGCCGATTAAAAATACTGGCTAAAAAATTTCTCGCCTTGGGTAAATGTGCCAACAGAATCACCTTGGTCATTTCATAACCATGTCATACACTTGAAGCCGCCATACGATGTTTTGGGGTCAGAGACCCTGCATCAACTAAGTCCCGAGATGGAACCCGATCTCGAGGACCTCTGTCAAAAAAAAAATAGGCTCCGGGAAGCTATTGGCATCATTACAAGTCTGGAGATGGTACCCGATCTTGAGGACCACCGTCAAAAAGAAGATAGGCTCCGGGAAGCCATTGACATCACTACACGACCGGAGATGGTACCCGATCTCGAAGATCACCACCAAGAAGGGGATACGCTCTAAGGAGCCATTGACATAATCCTAAGCCTCGAGATGGTACCCGATCTCGAGGACCTCTCTCAAAAGAAGATAAGCTCTAAAAACCTACTCATTATGGGCTTGGCCTAGAGGTACCATCTAAACCCGGGTAAGCCCCATCCGAGATCTGTTTGCGATACCTTAAAGCCATCTACACTGAGTTCAAAGCAAGCTTCCTGGTAGCCCGAGCTTGAGCCAACCCCCGCTCGGGGACTGCTCCAGAGAGACTAACGGCTATCCTTATTCTCAGACTTCCAGGAAAATCCCTCGTAGAGGTCTATCGCGAGGTCAAAAAGGCTAAGTCCCGTGGTGAAAATTCGGAGCCCCTATTCTCATTCAACTCGAAGCCGCGGATCCCGATGGCCCGAGTTTATCAATCCAGACCCGGTCCAAGGATCGGCAAAGGTTTCTATAGGGAATTGTGTTAATAATTCAAGAGTCAGAAAAATATTTATGCCCAGGCTCAATATCTGTACCAGTCAATATAATCACGCATTCAGATTCTTCGCAAATGTAAGTAAAGGGAAATAAAGCATAAATCATGGACAAATTGAAGAAACATCTTTTCCATTATTAAACAACGATTACAAAGCGCACGAGGGGTCCTTAGATATGATTACAAAGCCCATGAGAGGTCTTTACACATAAACAATGTAGCAAAAAGAAAATACATACAATGAAAGCCAAGAGCCTAATCTATCCTCGGCGGCAGTATGTTCGAGCACCGCCTCCTCGGTGGCCTCGTCTCGATCTTCCAAAACGACATCTTCAAGGGAGAAGATGAAGAGAACAAAGGGGTGGAAGGATATTGGAAGGCACTTGAATGAGGAAATGGTTCCAGGAGGCTTCCATTTATAGAGGGTGGCAGTGTAACCGGTAGCCCCATTAATGCCCTTGAAAGACGTATCAGCAGGCACAATCAGTGCATTTTTGGGAACCGGATCGACGGCGATATTGTCTCTTTGGAGAATAACAATCGACAATACATTGAATGACACTGAAAAGATGAACCGACGGGACGCCTCAATTATCACAAAGGCTTACCTCATAAGCATGACGTCATCACAGAAAGTTCGAAGAGATGGATATCAAAGTCGTTTCTTATCGCTCCACTCTAAAAAACACGGGGACTATCTATATGCGGTAAAATCGGAGGGTCCAAGTTTCGGCCATTACAACGCCTCGTGAGCAAGCTTTCCAAAGGCTCGAGATTACGGTCGAGATTTATCCTAAGGGTCCATCGGTGTCCAACCTCGAGGAAACGGAAGTCGACGGTTATGGTAGAACAGTGGGAAGTTCCCTAGGCGCACGACTAGGGCTGACAAAACCTAGAGGGCTAGCTCTGAGCCGTATCTGGGCATTAAGTGGCTATACATTCCCCATATCTTTGTAATTAATGCTTTTGTACTATGTCCCCCCTCACATATAAAGGGGAATACTTGTCATTTGTAAACATCTGTTTCTCAATATTAAATACACAAGAACATTCTCTCTGTTCTCTAACATATTCTCTTAAACTCTTTACCTCCATTTATTGCTCACATTCATTATGTTCTATATATTGTTCTTCATTTTGTTGCTTATTATTGGCCATAAAGAGCCATCATCGAGTCTATCATAATTGTTAATCCCTACATCGACGACCCACGGCAGAGTATAGGACTCGACCTCGAGGCCCCGAATAAGCGAGCTCGAGGCCCCGATCTCCAACTGTTTGGTTCAATTATCATACCATTTCTAAGCTGCAATCTTGATTTCTAATCCTTTATTTAGCGTCCATTTCTTAACAACAAACATAAAATTAGATCACGTATTTTTAGAACCACAAAATCAAATTTAATTATAATTATCATTTTCACGGTAAATAGTTGGCGCCCACCGTGGGGCTAAAAATAATAGTGATTATTTTCTTGTTGGTTTAACTACATAGTGCAAGTTATCTTTCACTTTTTCTTGTCCTAGATCTTTGATTTCAGGTCAAAATGTCTAACTCAGTAAACGCACGTGAAAACATCGATCTTGAAGACCATGGTGAAAATGGTGTTGACGTCCCACGTGTTGGCGTGCCACCCCAAAACCCTTAGAATGCACCAGAATCAATTCCCGTGGACGTGGTCTCGCGCAACGGTCAACACGTCGAGATAAGCTCCCTCACCAACAGGAGCATACACCAAGAAGATCAACAAGAAGCTCAAAAAACCCCAGCTAGGGGAGAACGAGAGGTTAGCCTTCACGTTATTTTTGAAATGTTACAGGCACAGTAGCTGGTGATCGCTCAGCTGCAAAGTCATCAGAAAACTCCCAGCACGGTGGCACCGAGGTTGGCTTCCCTAGCCGAGCAGGTACCAGAGAGGTCAAGAAACAACGGTTCGGTCGTCGACCCCGCCATCATAAAGATGCTCGAGGACCTCACAAAGAGGATCGAGCTGGGAGAGAAGAAGATAGAAGCCAACGACAAAAAGGTCGAGACCTACAACTCCAGGGTCGACTAGATTCCGGGCGCACCCCCGATCCCGAAAAGTGTGGATTCAATGAAGTTCGTGCAAAAGACATTCCCACAAGACCGATATACACGGTCCACAACAATAGTATTTCCCACAGGAGTAGATACATGAATAGATGAAACAAGAGACTCGCAAGGCTTATCCAAATAATGAGCAAAATATGACGATACATATGAAAAGTGGAACCAGGATCAAATAATAATGAGGTATCCCTGTGGAAAACAGAGATAATAAATGTGATCACGGCATCTGAAGAAATAGTATCGGGTCTGGCAGGGAGTGCATAGAAACGAGCCTGACCTCCAACTGATCAGCCTACCCCTTAGGGGAGGCCGCTAGCTGACTGACCTCCACCCCGACATGGCTGAGCGGGTGGTGAAATAATTGGTGCTGAAGCGGAAGGCTGACTCCTCTGGTGGGATGAACCTTCCATAAGGCGGGGACAGAACCTCTTGATATGACCCAAATCTCCACACTCAAAGAAACATCTCCTTGCAAGTGGTGGTGGGGACAAATGTGAGTCCCGTGTACTGGGATACCTGCTAGATGAACCAGGCATAATGAGCCCTGAGATGATGGTGCATGAGACGAAATCTGATCTGGAAGGGCACTGAGAGATGAGTGGACCTGATGTGAACTTTGAGGACCATGGCCAAATGATCCACCGCGCTTACTTGGACGGGCCGTCTGAGCATGCCTGAAGCGACGGCCCCTGCCGTGGTGAAACTGAACTCCAGAAGGAACACCACTAAAACTACCTGATCCCCGAGGCTTTTTGTCCTCCATCTCAACTCGCTCCTGGCGGTGAGCCAACTCTATCTCTTGAGCAATGTCAACCACAAGAAGCACCAGACACCCTCTCTCGGGTCATAAGAATCCATAGCTGATATGCGAGGCCATCCACGAACCTCCGGAACCTCTCCCTGTCTGTAGGAACCAAACAAACAACATAACGGTCTAACTCCAAGAAACTCATCTCATACTGCATCACAGTCATATCATCCTGATGCAATTGCTCAAACTGCCTGCGTAGCTCCTCTCTGCGGGACTTCGACACATGCTTCCCAAGAAAGAGAACGGAGAAGTAAAGGGGCGCTGCACCAATAGGCCTACGCCTCACATAAGCCTCCCACCAGGTAAAGGCAGTTCCAGAGAACAAAAGGGTAGTGAACGAGACACCACTAGTCTCCAGAATACCCGTTGTATGGAGAATCCTCTAACAGTTATCCAAGAAACCCTGGGAATCCTCGCCTTCTGCACCATTGAAAGTCGGAGGCTGAAGACTACCAAACCTCTCCAATCTACACTGCTCGTCATCAGGAATAACAGGAACCGCATAATCCTGAGCAGGTGCAACTGGCTGGGCTGGTGGTACCCCCGGTGTCTGAAGTCCCTAAACAACCTACTCGGGTGTGCGGGCGGCGGGAGTTTGAGTGTCTCCCCTGTCTTGGGAAGTAGCTACTGTAGTAGTAACAGAGACCGCTTGAGCAAGACTGGTGCACAGAGTCTGAGAATGAACTAAGGTCTCCTAAAGATAGGGAATAACAATAGGCACAGCCGGTACTTGAGCTGGTCCCGCTGATGCATCTACATCTAGGCCTGATCATGTATTGGGGCAACTGGTAGATATGTAGGTGTTGCCTTAGCTGCTGTGCGGGCTACACCCCTGCCCCTACCACGGCCTTAACCGCGACCTTAGCCCCTCGCAGCCCTAACTGGTGGTATTGGTGGTTGTCCATCCTGACTGGTAGCACGTGTCCTCACCATATGTGAGAGAATAGAATAAAAGAAGTTTAGTTACCAGTATGAATGATAAGAATTCAAGAATGTGAAGTTTCCTAATGGTTTTGCAGCCTCTCGAAGATAAGTACAGACATCTCCATACCGATCCGCAAGACTTTACTAAACTCGCTCATGACTCGTTAGACCTATGTAACCTAGGCTCGGATACAATTCTTGTCACGATCCAAAACTAAACCCGATCGTGATGGCGCCTATCGTGGTACTAGATAAGCTTACACACTTCCAAAACAATTTGCTATTTCATTATAAGATAGGTAAAAGCCTTTTTGATACTGAAATTTCATAAAATAGTTCAACTCGAATGCAAAATGCGGGAATAAATAGCCCGACATCGGGGTGTCACTAAGTTATGCATTAAATAGTCAAGAAATTATGTTTTCCAGAAAAGTGCAATTCTGCGGTCGATAATGCGATCGCATATCAAGTATGTGGATCGCAGTTCTACCGCAGAGTGAGTCAGTGTGCTGGCCAAATTTGAAGTCAACTATGCGGTCAATTATGCAAACGCATAACCAAAATGCGGACCACATAGTCGTCACATAATTTTCTAGGGATTTTTTAAAGGGCAGTTCCGCGGTGCATTATGCGACCACAGAACGTGAATGCGGACCGTATTTCTGCCGCAAACCCAGTCAGTGTGCCTAGTTTTTGGGAGCATTTTTGCAGTCCATTTTGCGGACTGCATTTCACTTTGCGATCGCAAATGCAACCACAAATCTGACTCGGGCTCTTATTTTCTAAATTCTAAAATCCGACCCCACCCCGTTAAAAACACCACAATGGGCCATTTTCTATTATTTCTCACAACATAGAGAAAGAGAGAGGGAGTTCTAGAATGAGAAGGGGTAACATTCATCAAGCTCTCTCTAAATACATGCCCAAATCCTTGAAGATTGCTAATTAAGGCTACTATGTCTTTATCCTAATTGGTAAATAATTGTACCCTCATCAATAATTTCAAACATTTCTGTTAAAGTAAGTAAATTAGCAAGTGGGTACATGGGTATAAGGCTAGAAATCTTGCATGCATAAGTAACAATGGGGTATGAGAAGATTGTGAATTCAAAAGATGGTAATTGGAGTAGAAAGTGATAAAATCTCTCACAAAAGGAACTAAAAACCACAATGTACACCTAGTTCTTGACAATATGCTCAAATGAGCTACAATCTTAGTCGTATCCCTAATTCTTCGCTAAATTCATGGCTCTCATAAAATAGATCGAAGTTGCTAGGGATTTCCGGAATTTATTGTAAGGAATTAAGGGAGACTCCGTTGAGGTATGTATGGCTAACCCTTTTCTTTTTAGTGTTGAATTCTTAGTGTTCAAATGGTTGGCTTAAAATTTCAAATTGATTCTACTTGATTGATTGCATTAATGTGTTGGGTGAGGGATTTTCGTTCCACATTGTTCTATGTGTTTATTTGAAATCATGATAATTGGTAAGGTGATCATGTCTTTCAAGTGTTCGTTATTTTCTTAAGCTTGTGCATGTCTTGTATGATAGACCTTGACAAATGAATGATGGAACTACATGAACAAATTGACAAAGGGAAGACTTGTGTTGTATTGATGTATCTAAGTGCCAAGGAACAAATAAATGAAAAGAGGTGTGGTACCAGGTGTGGGAAAAAGATGGAAGGAAATGTCAACCAAAGAGTAATTAAAAGAAGTTATGTCCCAAGTGAGATGGCTTAGCCGATCGGGCCGAGATAGGACGCCATGCTGTACAAATAGTGGCATTTATATTGGGTTCCGGAACATTATTGTGAATATGGATATGTCTCACTTGGGATGGCTTAGCCGGTAGGGTCGAGACAGGACTCCGTGTTAAAAACCCCACAGTGGCATTATATTTTAAAGATATGATATTTGGCACTAAAGAATATTAACCTAAAAGAACGGAAAGACTTAACCAAAAATCATGTGAAACTTATTTGGTGCTCCTCCTTGAACTTCCGTGATGGGATTGTTGATAATGTAACTGTCTTTCATTGGTTCACTGTTCATCCTATTAAGAATTGTGTTTGCCATACATACTAGTACTATTCGACAATACTAACGTCCCTTTTGCCGGGGGCTCTACATCTTTGGATGGATGTAGGTGGTTCCGTTGCTGATAGTGCCGATTGCAGATAGTGGTGCACCCTTGTTCTCTTCACAGCTGTCTCGGTGAGCCTCATTCCTCCCAGGGGTTTGCAGTTCTTCTTTGTGTAAGTTACTACATTTTGAGGTATGGCCGGGGCCTTGTCGCCGGCATCATCATTTTGATCTTGTATCCTTAGAGGCTCCGTAGACGTTTCTGTGGGTCATGTAGGGTTGCCGGGGTGGTCTTAAAATAACGTTGTATTTTTGAAACTTTTCGTTTTAGACTGTCAACTGTATATACTTTTGGGAACAAAGCTATGGCATGTACTAAATTATAACTGTATGGAAATCTTGGAAGTTTAAACTACGACTTAATATTGTGCTATAAAATAAGACGTCCCTGATCAAATGTAAAACCCCTTTTATCCTTCAATTACACTAAATGGAATCGGGTCCCGTAATTTTATCGAGTTGGGTAGGAAGTGTTCAGGTAAGGCTTGCTCGATCGGGTTTCCTCGGTCGCGCGCCGGTCGCGCCCCCCGAGGTCGGGGCGTGACAAAACTACTACAAACTGTTATGAAAATATCAAGACTAACATAGTTGAGAAAAACCAAAATACACTAAAGGGAAGATAAAGAAGGAGAAACGCAAGAGTACGATCGTTGGTCAGCTACCTTACTGCCTTCGAAGATCTGCTACTGAGTAAATCAACAACCGCTACAACAGCCAGAGATACGTGGATCTGCACACAAGGTGCAGGGGGTAACGTGAGTACACCAACTCAGTAAGTAACAAGTCCAAACTATGGACTGATAAGCAGTGATGAACTTAATCTCAACAGGTAAACAAAATAGATTGTGCAAAAAAGTAGGCATGCTTTCAATTTAGGTATTCAACTCAAGCAGTAAAGTAAATACAGATCTAGACAATGTGAGGTATAAAGCACATCAAGTCTCTACGTGCCAATGCATAGAATGTATGAAAATGCATCATGTACCTCCACTCTCAGTGCTAATCCACTCGGTACTGTATATAGCCATCCGACCCAGGGAAAGATCCATCCTGGAATATATAGACATCACTGAAAACAGTCACTCAGTATCGAGGAAGGCCATTCCTACCCTGTCGAGAAGATCCATCTCTAATCATCAATGCTTCGGACAAGATCAATGTCCAGGGAAGATCCATCCCTCAATAATATCAACTGCGCTCACTAGGGGTGTGTTACGGACTCCGGAGGGGCTCCTACAGCCCAAGCGCTTTCAAAATCATCAACATAAACGCTGCGGCATGCAGCCCGATCCTATAATTATCACTCATAATCAGGCTCTCGCCTCACTCAGTCATCACTCTCCATTCTCACACACAGGCTCAGAATCTCATGAAAACTAGCCCGGAATAATGATATGATTTACCAATAAATAACAGCTGAGACTGAGATAGAATATCAATAAAACTAGTGAGATAACAACAAGAAACGATCACTTGGGGTCCCAATAGTATCGGCGTAAAGCCCTAACATGATATCTAGCATGATTTACATCTCATTTACTTAATCACATGATGGAAACACGGATATCAACAAGAAAGAATCACTAAACGGTGCCATGGAATAAACTAGGTCTCGATTCTCATAGTGCACGCCCGCACGCCCGTCAGTTGGCATGTGCGTCACCTCAATACTAATCACATAACACATAGTTTGGGGGTTCGATCCCTCAGAACCAAGTTTGGAAGTGTTACTTACCTCAAACAAGCAAAAATCCTATTCCGCGACGCCTTTGCCTCTTGAACCAGCCTCCAAACGTCACGAATCTATCCAAAAGCAATTTAATGCAATCAATATAGGCCAAGGAACCAATTCCAAGATAAAAATTACTTAATTGGACACAAATCCCGAAATCGACTCAAAACCGGCCCCCGGGCCCACTTCTCGGAATCCGACAAAAGTCATAAAACTAGAAAGCCCATTCACTCACGAGTCCATACATACGAAATTTATCAAAATCTGACTCGATTTGGTCCCTCAAATCCTCAATAAACTCTCCAAAATCATAAGCCCTAGCCCCTCATATTCACCTCTTGTTTCCACTAATTATTTGATAAAACAACAGGAAAACAGCAAAGCTAAGAGTACTAGAGCTCAAACAACTTACCACAATGAAAACCCCTTGAATCACCCTTCAAAATCGCTCTAAAAGCTCCAAACCAACTTGAAAATGGTGGAAATGAACAAAAATTCGCGAAGTGTGCTATTTATACTTTCTACCCAGGACTTCTTCACCTGCAGCCATATATCCGCTCCTGCAGAACCGCAACAGCGTTCATTTCCTAGCACCTACGGAAATCACTTAAATCCACAAAGCCGCACATGCGCCCCAGGTTCCGCACTTGCGGGCGCGCACCTGCACACATCCTTCCGCTTCTATGGAACTGGCCACTCTCTCTTCTTCCGCATCTGCGCCCCAGGTCTCGCACTTGCAGGATCGCAGATGTGACCAATTTTCCGCTTTTGCGGATCCAGCCCTGACCTTCCTTTTCGGCATCTGCGGCTAACCAAACGCACCTGCGGTTCCCACTCCACAGGTGCGGAAACACCAGCTGCAGCAGCTTCAGCTACATTTTCCAAATTCCAAACTCTCTGTTAGCCATCTCAAAGCGTCCCGAGCCCCTCGGGACCTAAACCAAATATAGAAACAAGTAATATATCAATCTACAAACTTAGTCGAACCTTCGAATCACTCAAAACAATATCGAAACACCAAATTACACTCGGATTCAAGACTAATAACTCCTAAACTTCCAAATTTCGCAAACGATGCCGAAGCCTATCAAATCACGTCTGAATGACCTCTAATTTTGCACACATGTCACAAATGACACCACGAACCTACCTCAACTTCCGGAACCCATTCCCACCCTGACATCAAAATTTCTACTGCCGGCCAAAATCGCCAAAATTCTAACTTTCGCCAATTCAAACCTAATTCTACCACGGGCCTCCAAATCACATTCCGAACGTGCTTCCAAGTCCAAATTCACCTAACAGAGCTAACGAAGCCATCAAAATTCAAATCCGAGATCGTTTACACGTAATTCAACATTCGGTCAACTTTTCCAACTTTAGCCTTCACAAAAGAGACTAAGTGTCTCAAATCCTCTTTGAACCCACTCCAGACCCGAACCAACTTACCCAGTAAGTCAAAAATACAGCTGAAGAACACAAAAGAAGCAAAAAATGGGAGAACAGGCCTATAACTCTCGTAACGACCGGCCGAATCGTTACAACAGTGAATCAATTAATCTACTTGGTTCTTCACAAGTCACACCAAAACTTAGGCTAAAAATTTAATAGAAGTTAAAGTTGTTCAATTTGGTATAATACAAAGAAAAATTTGATGTTTTAGCCGTACATGACAGAAAAAATATGGTGGCATTCAAATTTGATGGGAGACGTGAAAGAAGAGGTGTAATATCAGCCTTACCTTCTTCATGACTATCAAAATGGTCCAAATGGTCCAAATCGCAAAATCACATGCTGTAGTTTACTTCATCTGAGTTGTGAACTCATTTTCACAGTGTAAAAATGCAGAGACAGGAGCATGATTGAAGTTTATGAGTTCGGAATTCTGATCATGTTAAATTGTTGGATTCTAAATTAATAATTTATATATATTCCATAAATTCTTAAGATCATACAGCATTTGGACCAAAGTTGCTGGGTTAAGCTCGGCTCAAACGGATAAATTAGGTGAAGTTAGGCTCAACTCAAATAAACTAACATAAACTAAGTAAACTAATGATTGTATTCTTTTTTCGGCAAGTTTAAGAACTGTTTATATATGATTAAAAATTTAAACTTAACTTTAGTATACGTTTATGAGGGAATTCAAGTTAATATAAAGTCGCTCCATTGCTCTCGTGCATGGGCAGAGTTACGAGGATAAGGGAGTATGGATAAATTTCATTCGTCAGATAATTATACAACATAAGGGCAGTCTGGTGTACAAAGTATTTAGCACTCATGCAGGGTTCGAAAAAGAGTCGTATCCCTAGGAGTATGATGTAGAATGTCTGCCTTATGCAAGCAATAATGGCTATTATCACGGCTCAAACCCATGGCTTATAAGTCACACGGAAACAACTTTATTGTTATTCCAAATCTTCCCTTCCAAAATTATATTGTGTACAGTCAAAATAATTTCTTATGCACATAATAGATGATAAATTTTCGTTGATTTTTTAAATTTTTATATTTTCAAATCCTCACGCCGTAATGACTCTCGTGAAAGAAACAAATTTAATAGCAGCTCTCCTTTCTTCATGAGTATCCAAAGGGAAAAGGTCCAAATTTATCCATTTACTTACGAATATTGTGTATATATAACCTTTGTTATACTATTCAGCTAAATTTATTCCTACCGTTATGCTATTCAGTCAAATTTATCCCTATCATCTGCAAACTTTTAAAAATTACCATTCAGTCCGTCAGATGACCTAGAATCTCCCAATCATTGTAATTAAGTCACTTATTTTTCTTTATGATCTACTATTTTTGAAATAGTTGTCATTTACATGCTTTTATAATTGAAAACAAAAAGAAAAAAAATATTAAAATAATACAACGGTTAGTAAACAAATTATAGTAAATTGAAGAATCTAAATTAGGTAGTTTATGTAAATATCAAAATATTTACAACACCCCAACTTTAAAGAATTCGTTGCACCAAAGGTATGGAAACTTTGTAAGTATTAGTTGATAGAAGTTAACGTTCCTTGGAGACTTTATATTGTCGATTTCAACTTTGCTTTAATCAAATGCTTATGCATTGTGCACTCTTGAGTTAGTCGATCGAGCTATGTACTAACCAGACAATAACAAAATATATTCGAATATACATGTACATACATGATGGGCAGCTGCATATAATATAGAATAAATAGACCCCCTGAATTCTACGATGTGTATATGATTGAAAAATAAAAAGAGTTTTAAACTAATTCAAAACTCATTATCACAAAAGGAGAAGTGGGTGCAATGGTAATTAAAAATATCCATGAATAATTAATATAGTCGCGTACCTTTAGCATTCACATCAATAGTAATTTCTGAAAATAGTGGAGCAAGAAGAACGACAAGTCATTTAAATAAAGGAAATTGAGAGATTTGGGTTACCTGACAGATCAATGGGTAATTCTTCAAAAGTTTGTTGGTGGTAAGGGTAAATTTTACGTATAGAATAACTGTAGGAGTAAATTTGACCGGATAGTATAACAGAGGTCAAATACAGATAATATCCGAAAGTAGAAGGATGTATTTGGCCCTTTTTCCATATCCATATGGTCTTAAGCAGACAAACTTATCTATTCCACCATGACAGAATCACATGCTGGTAATACTTCAATACATAGTTTGTACTTCGTAGAGGTATTAATAATTTGCCAATACACACATTTTTTAAAATTAACTGGAAAAAAACATTACATGTACGACCAAACATATGTCACACCGAGTGATTTTATTTTGTGTCTCACATAATTTACATTAGTTGTGTAAGGCTTCTTTTTATCTCACATAATTGTGGACCCATATCTTACACATCTGGGTCCACAAAAATTCTGGGGCCACAGAGTTGTGAGATAAAAAAAAGACCTCACACAACTAGTATCAGTTAGTTGTGTGAGGCACAAAATAAAATTTTTCATGTCACACCTACTGTAGTACTATGGTGATAAATTTTGGAGTTACTTTACATGTACGACCTGACATGTCACACGGAGTAGAACTATATAACCTCATTGCTACCCAATTAATTCCAAGCATAAAACTTAAAATGACTAGAGTAGAATTTAATTATTTTCTTGCTCCTTAAAAGGCGATAATAAAATGCCGTACTACTCCCTCGTAATTTACTACTAATTGAATTTCAATAAATATTAGATTGGAACTCGTAATTTTTAAAGTATAATGAATTATGTGAGAAAAATCTTAAACATTGAACAAGTAAAATTTTGTTTCAAACAAAAAAACAAGAAAATTCGAACAAATAAAATTTAAATTCTAGATTCATATTTGCGTACAACAAATAAGATGGATAGAACGTGAGCAAAAGCTACTCGGTTCAGCTAAACTCGTAAATCATATTGACTAGAGGCGAATTTAGGATTTTCGAAGGATGGGTTCACCATTACTTTAAAAAAAAAAATTAAACAAAGAAGTTGGTAGGCTATTGGAAATAAGAGACCAAAACCAGTGCATCTCTTCATCTCTTTTGATCATGGGTTCCATCAAATATCTATATCTATTTACACCAAATTATGTACATTATATCTATACTTTAACACGAGGACCACGGGTTCACGTGAATAATTTTTTAGACTGTAGATCCGCCCCTGATATTGACTCCCAGGAGGATGTAAGATTGCTCTCCATCTTTGATCTTTTGATTGAATGCATGTACGAGGAGTTTGATATGCATGCAAATAATAGGAAAAATGACAAATAGTATGATTGATTTTGCCAGTTTAAGCGAAACCGCCTAAATGTATGATAACGTAAGTATTGTTGTTAAAGGCACAATTGGTGAATATTTGTATTTTTTAATGTTAAAGTTAGGTGATGTTGATGCAAACGTTACTAGTATCGGTACTAACCGTACTATTCTCTCCGTCTCAAATTATTTGTTGTGGTACCTAAAAATAGTTGTTTCGAATTATTTATTATTTTAGAAGTTTTAGAGTAAATTCATTATGTTTTTACTACTCTACCCTTAATATTAATTGCTCTTGAAGAATACAAATAACTTAATTATGAGTAAGTATTAAATAAAGAGATTATATCTTAAAATATAAATAAGAACAAAATAGTCAAAAGCTTTCCTATTTAATATTTTTTTAATAGACGTGTAAAAGAAAAATACCACAAATAATTTATCACAAATGGAATAACAATGTCACGACCCTAGTTCACCAACCGTGAACATGTCATAACGGCACCTGGTCCCCATGACCAGGTAAGCCTAACATTTGCGAAAATATAATAATTGCGGAAAAATAGAGAAAATCAATTCAAATATATAAGGAAACTGTACTGAATGCCGCTTGGCAAGTACAACTCAATATCACAAGTCTAAAACAATTCCCAAAACCCGGAAACTCACGGGCGACACAGGCTACAGAAGTGTATAGTAAAGGTTCCAAACTCCAGAATTTCTAACAACCGAAAGAAGGAAAACTAAGTATTAAAGATAGAATAAGAGGGAGACTCATCGGTCTGCGGACGCAGCAGATCTACCTCGAAGTCTCCGTAGTCCTCATGCCTCACTGATAGTGCGCCTGAGTAGAGGTACCTGAATGATCTGCACATGAAAAACATGCGCAGGAAGGGCATGAGTACACCACAGCGGTACTCAGTAAGTGTCAAGCCTAACCTCGGTTGGGTAGTGACGAGGAAGGTCAGGGCCATACTGAGACAAAATATAGTAATAACAATAATTAACAGTTGATAATCTGACAGAAATAATAAATACAGCAGTGATATAAGACAGATTAAGCAAGGCAATAGCAAATACACAAGAACGGAACAACCACAGAATAAGTACAGCTCAACACCAATGGTAACAATGAGGATCTCCCAGGATACCGTCCTGTAGTCCTTTTCTCAACTGTCCAGTGGATCTCCCGGGATACCGTCCCGTAGTCCATCATATATGTATATCCGAAGGGTCTCCCGGGATACCGTCCCGTAGCCCAACTATCAATGTGCAGGGGGATCTATCGGGAATCTAACCCGCAGTCCCAAAGTAAAAGTGCAGGGGGATCTACCGGGAATCGAACCCGTAGTCCCAAAGTAAACAAACAAGGGGGGGAGCTACCGAAATCCCAAATCTGTAGCCCCAATGTAAATGCGCAATCACAACCAGAAGGTACACGGAAACGAAGTACAAAAGACAAGCAACAGGTAGTACTGGCCTAGCATGCTTCACGTAGTACAGTTAAGGAAACTTAAGCAATTAGGCAAGTTAAATCAACTAAACATGCTTTCCTAATCTAGCACAAGTTATAATTGCAAGTAGAATAAAGCAAATATGAAAGGAACTCAATCTCAATATCTGGAGAAAACCGGATTTCCAACAATTGGCTCAAGTACACGCCCGTCACCTCGCGTACAAGGCACTCAAATCAACAAATAACAAATCCTAAGGGGAAAGGTCCCCCACACAAGGTTAGACAAGCCACTTACCTCGAACCGGCTCAATATCAATAGAAACCATGCCTTTGCCACGAGTATCCGACTCCAAATGGCCCAAATATATTCAATTCAATTACATATCATAAATAATATTGCAAACAACTGATTCCACTATTAAATTTAGAGCTAGGGCACGAAAATAGGTAAAATAACCAAAATGCCCCTCCAGCCATCATCTCGGAATCGAATAATTTTTACGTTTTCAGAACCCTCGTACTCTCACGAGTCTAACCATATAAAAATCTCCCAAATCGGAGGTCAAATGACCCCTCAAAACCCCATAGTTAGGTCTAAGAAGTTTACCCACTTCCCATTCAAAAACACGAAATTAAAGGGTGAATTTGCGATTAGATTAATGGGTTTTAGTCATAGGAGAGTAGAGAATCATTACCCGGTGATTGCCCTTTAAAAACCCTTGAAATTGCTCCCAAATCCGAGCTCCAAACCTTGAGTTTTGATAAAAATGGCAAAACCTTGTTTTTGAAATGTTAAGTACTGTTCAGGAGTCTAAAGCATCGCGAACGCGATAGGAAGCACGCGTTCGCGAAGAAGGAAAATATCAGGGCCCAAAAATGCCCTTCGCGATCGCGAAGGGAGGAGCGCGAACGCGAAGGCCAGGGGATCAAGAACTACGCGAACGCTACAAGGCTTACGCGAACGCGATGGAGGAAATAGTGAAGCTACGCGGACGCGGGTGATCTTATGCGAACGCGTAGAGGAACGGGCCCCCCTCTCCAGACATACACTACGAGAACGCGGGAGGGTGGCCGCAAACGCAATGAGAGGATAGGCTACTACTACGCGAACGCGGTGCCTTCTTCGCGAACGCGAAGAAGGAATTCAGACCTGCAACTTTCTGCAACATTTCCAAACTTCAAATTGCTCGGATGAGCATCCGAAACACACTCGAGGCCCCGGGACCTCAACCAAACCTACAGACATATCCCATAACATCATTCAAACTTGTACCAATCCTTAAACCACCTAAAACAACGCCGGAAACACGAATTAATCAAAGATTCAAGCCTAAGAACTTCAAATTCCAACGAAACACACTTTCGATCAAAAACCTAACCACACCTCGTCCGATTGACCTGAAATTTTGCACGCACGTCCCAAATGACATGACGGTGCTACAAAAACTTCCGGAATTCCATTCCGACCCTCGGATCAAAATTCACTACCGGACCGGAAATTTCAAAAATTCAAACTTCGGCATTTCAAGCCTAAATGAGCTACGAGCTTCCAAAATGCATTCCGAACACGCTCCCAACCCCAAAATCACCTAACGGAGCTAACGGAACCATCAGATTTCCATTCCGAGGTCATCTTCACACTGTTCCGATTACGGACCATCTTTCAACACTTAAGCTCTCATTTAGGGACTAAGTGTCCCAAAACACTCCGAACCCTAACACCGAACATCCTGGCATACCAAAATAGCAGAAATGAACATAGGGGAAGCGGTAAATGGGGGATCGGGGCGTAAATTCCAAAAATGACCGGTCGGGTCGTTACATCCTCCTACACTTAAACATCCGTTCGTCCTCGAACGAGCATAGAGAACATACCTGAAGAAGTGAAAAGATTAGGGTACTGGCTGCGCATATCCTGCTCAGTCTCCCAAGTCACCTCCTCGGCCGCCTGACCCCGCCACTGAACCTTCACTGAAGCTATGTTCTTTGACCTCAACTTCCTGATCTGCCTGTCCAAAATAGCCACTGGCTCCTCAACATATGATAGATCCTTGTCCAACTGGACTGAACTGAAATCCAACACGTGCGACGGATCACCGTAATACCTCCGGAACATCGAAACATGAAATACCGGATGAACTCCAGCCAAGCTGGGAGGTAAGGCAAGCTCATAGGCAACCTCCCCAACTCGCCTCAAGATCTCAAAAGGGCCAATAAACCTCGGACTCAGCTTCCCTTTCTTTCCAAACCTCATGACGCCCTTCATAGGCGAGACCCGAAGCAGAACCCGCTCACCAACCATATATGAAACATCACGAACCTTCCTGTCCGCGTAACTCTTCTGTCTAGACTGGGCTGTACGGAGTCTGTCCTGAATCACCTTGACCTTCTCCAATGCATCCTGAACCATCTCTGTACCCAATAGCCTGGCCTCACCCGGCTCAAACCAACCCACCGGAGATCTACACCTCCTGCCATATAAAGCCTCATACGGCGCCATCTGAATGCTGGACTGATAACTGTTGTTATAAGAAAACTCCGCCAATGGCAAGAAATGATCCCAAGACCCTCCAAACTCCATCACGTACGCACAGAGCATGTCCTCAAGAATCTGAATAGTGCGCTCGGACTGTCCGTCCGTCTGGGGGTGAAATGCAGTGCTCAACTCCACCCAAGTGCCTAACTCCTGCTGCACAGCTCTCCAGAACCGCGATGTAAACTGAGTACCTCTGTCTGAAATGATAGAAACTGGAATACCATGCAAACGGACGATCTCCCTGATATAAATCTCCGCCAACCGCTCCGATGAATAAGTGGTGCACACAGGAATGAAATGAGCGGACTTGGTCAGCCGGTCCATAATACCCAATGGAATCAAACTTCTTCAAGGTCCGTGGAAGTCCAGATACAAAATCC
>NW_017674248.1:0-8509 GCF_001879085.1 Nicotiana attenuata | reverse complement strand
GAGGAAGAGCGTAAAGCACGAAGGGTGATGCCGTGTATTATTTTGGTGAGAGAGTGTTAAAGCACGAAGGGTGATGCCGTGTATTGTTTTGGTGAGAGAGAGTAAAAGCACGAAGGGTGATGCCGTGCACTTATCTTTGATTTCCTAATTTTTATTGATAACTGTGTTACGATTTCTCTACACTAAATTGCTTGCTTCCTGTTGATACTTGTTGTACCCTGCAGCATGATTTCCCATTCTTATTTTCAATTAAATTGTGGTGATCCTCATATTTATTTGTTGCTCTTTTGTTACTATTCGGTGTTTCCCCGCAGCATGTTTTCCCCCTCCCATACTTGACTGTATATGACTGTTTCTTTCTGTACTTCTTTTCTGCTGTATATAGTTAAATTGCACAGGTTTATTTGGTAGTCTGGTCCTAGCCTCGTCACTACTTCGCCGAGGTTAGGCTAGTCACTTACCAGCACATGTGGTCGGTTGTGCTGATACTACACTCTGCACTTTTTTGTGCAGACCCCAGTGTTGTAGACTTCGGACCGCAGTGGGATTGCTGATTCTTGTTCATCAGGCGACCCGAGGTAGTCCTGCAGGCGTCCGCAGGCCTTGGCATCTCCTTCTATCTACTATTACTGTTTCTTTCATGCATTTCTAGAGACAATGTTGTATTTATTTCTTTCAGACCTTTAATTGTAGTATTCTTAGACCGTCTGTGAAACTATGACACCAGTTCTAGGTAGTCGAGACTCAAACAGTTGTACTAGGTATTTATGTTCAGATAGTTTGTTGTTTTCTTCCGCTTATGTTAAATTCCGTTGTTTAAATATTGTTATTATTAAAATTGCTAATGAATATAAGATGAGTAAAAAGGGTAAACTGTGAAATTAATTGGCTTGCCTAGCTCGTACTAGTAGGCGCCATCACGACTCCCGAGGGTGGGAATCCGGGTCGTGACAAGTTGGTATCAGAGCTCTAGGTTACATGGGTCTCACAGTTCACAGACAAGTTTAGTAGAGTCTGAGGGATCGGTACGGAGACGTCTGTATTTATCCCCAGAGGCTACAGAGTTAGGAAAAACTTCACATTCATTCTTTCATGTCGTGCGATTTTGTTCTCTCAATGGTAAATTGAAACCTCTACTCTTGTCTTTTCGCGAATGGAGAGGTCATGTACCGCTTCTTCAGCCGAGCAGCGGCACAGACCAGTGATAGATCAACTACGTCTTCGGAGGCTTTGTGGAGGTTGGATAAGTTTCACCAAGCTCCTCACTACTACTTTCAGCATGCATCTACTGAGGATCCCTAGGATTGTCTAGGCAGCTGTCACGAGGTTCTCAGAAATATGGGGATAGTTGAGACCAATGGGGTCGATTTTGCTACTTTTCGCTTGTCTGGACCCGCCAAGACTTGGTGGAGAGATTATTGCTTGGCTAGACCAGCCGGATCGCCAGCTACGACTTGGGAGCAGTTCACGCAGCTATTTCTGGAGATGTTTCTCCACATCACTTAGAGAGAGGTATTAGAGGTAGAGGTAGAGATGCTAGAGGTGGAGGTAAAGGTATTAGAGGTGGAGGTGCAGGTATTATTCTGGTTTGTAGTAGAGAAGCTTCGATTTTATTTTGCGCTGTATCTGGTCATGCCTAGTGATTCTTTGAGTGCCCCTGTTATGTGTCTACGCCGGTGGGTGATTCTATTGTGGTGGATCGTGTCCATTGTTCATGTATAGTGGTTATTGGAGGTCTTGAGACTCGTGCAGATTTGCTTCTTCTGGACATGGATGATTTCGGTGTTATATTGCTGATGGACGGGTTATCACCTTACCACACTATCTTGGACTATCACGCCAAGACTGTGACCTTAGCTTTACCGAGTTTGCCTCGTTTAGAGTGGAGAGGGACTCCTGGTCATTCTACCCATAGTGTTATCTCTTATGTGAAGGCTTGACGTATGGTCGAGAAGGGGTGTTTGGCCTATTTGGCATATGTTCGTGATTCTAGTGCTGGGGTTCCTTCCATAAATTTTGTGCCCGTTGTTCGTGAGTTTCCTGAGGTTTTCCCTTCAGACTTGCCGGGTATGCCACCCGACAGGGATATTGACTTTTGCATTGATTTGGCTCCGGGCACTCAGCCCATTTCTATCCCTCCGTATCGTATGGCCCCGTTTGAGTTGAAAGAGTTAAAGAAGCAGTTGCAAGACTTGCTTGAGAAGGGTTTCATTAGACCCAGTGTTTCGCCTTGGGGTGCGCCGGTGTTATTTGTTAAGAAGAAGGATGGGTAAATGAGAATGTGTATTGATTACCGGTAATTGAACAAAGTTACAATCATGAATAAGTATCCGCTGCCGAGGATTGATGATTTGTTTATTCAGCTTCAGGGTGCCAAGGTATTTTCAAAGATTGACTTGAGATCTGGCTATCACCAGTTGGGGATTAGGGCATCCGATGTCCCTAAGACAGCTTTCCGCACTCGGTACGGGCATTATGAGTTCTTGGTGATGTCATTCGGGTTGACAAATGCCCCAGAAGCTCTTATGGATTTGATTAACCGAGTGTTCAGGCCTTATTTGGATTCGTTCGTCATAGTCTTCATGATGATATTTTGATATATTCCCGCAGCCGGGAGGAGCACGAGCAGCATCTTAAAGTGGTTCTTCAGACTTTGAGGAATAGTTGGTTGTATGCTAAGTTCTTGAAGTGTGAGTTCTGGTTGAGTTCAGTTTCATTTCTGGGCCATGTTGTATCGGTAGAGGGTATTCAGGTGGATCCGAAGAAGATTGAGGCAGTCAAGAACTGGCCTAGACCAGCATCAGCTACAGAGATTCGGAGTTTCTTAGGATTGGCAGGCTACTATCGTCGGTTCGTGGAGGGGTTTTCATCTATTGCAGCCCCGATGACCAGGTTGACCCAGAAGGGTGCCCAGTTCAGATGGTCGGACGAGTGTGAGGCGAGCTTTCAGAAGCTCAAGATAGCTCTGACTACGGCACCGATGTTGGTATTGCCCACAGGTTCCGGGCCTTATGCAGTTTATTGTGATGCATCTCGTATTGACTTGGTGCAGTGTTGATGTAGGATGGCAAAGTCATTGCCTACGCTTCGCGGTAGTTGAAGATCCATGAGAAGAACTATCTGGTTCATGATTTGGAGTTAGCACCCATTGTCCACGCGTTGAAGATCTGGAGGCATTATCTGTATGGCGTGGCATGTGAGGTGTTCACGGATCACAAAAGTTTTCAATGTTTGTTCGACCAAAAGGAGTTGAATTTGCGGTAGAGGAGGTGGTTGGAGTTGTTGAAGGATTATGATATCACTATCTTATATCATCCGGGAAAGGCCAATGTGGTGGCCGATGCTTGGAGTAGGAAGTCAGCCGGTATGGGCAGTCTTGCTTATATTCCGGTCGGTGAGAGACCGGTTGCTTTGGATGTTCAGTCTTTGGCCAATCAGTTGTGAGGTTGGATGTTTCTGAGCCTAGCCGTGTGTTAGCTTGTAGAGTCGCTCGTTCATCATTGTTGGAGCGTATCCGAGATCGGCAGTACGATGATCCTCATTTGTGTGTCCTTAGAGACACGGTGCAGCACGGAGGTGCCAAGCAGATTACCTTGGGTGATGATGGAGTTTTGAGATTATAGGGTCGAGTTTGTGTGCCTAATGTGGATGGACTCCGAGAGTTGATTTTATCAGGATTTCCGGCAGCATTATTGATGGAGGAGAATGAAGAAGGATATCGTTGCGTATATGGCTCGGTGTTTGAATTGTCAGCAGGTTAAGTATGAGCATCAGAGGCCCGATGGTTCATTTCAGAGGATTGAGCTTCCCGAGTGGAAGTGGGAGCGGATCAGTATGGATTTCGTTGCTGGACTCCCGCAGACTCGGAAGAAGTTCGACGCAGTATGGGTTATTGTTGATAAGCTAACCAAGTCAGCACATTTCATTCGTGTGGCAGTCTCCTATTCTTCTGAGAGGTTAGCTGAGATCTATATTCGGGAGATTGTTCGCCTTCATGGTGTGCCCGTGTCTATCATTTCGGACCGAGGTACGCAGTTTACCTCGCGTTTCTGGAGAGCAGTTCAGCGAGAGTTGGGCACACGGG
Source organism: Nicotiana attenuata (assembly GCF_001879085.1). Taxonomy (NCBI): domain Eukaryota; kingdom Viridiplantae; phylum Streptophyta; class Magnoliopsida; order Solanales; family Solanaceae; genus Nicotiana; species Nicotiana attenuata. Next base: position 4,425 of record NW_017674248.1, on the reverse strand, counting down.
TTGAGTTGAGCACAACATTTCATCCCCAGGCGGACGGGCAGTCCGAGCGGACTATTCTAATTTTGGAGGATATGCTCCGAGCTTGTGTCATTGAGTTTGGAGGCTCGTGGGATCAGTTTTTGCCTTTAGCAGAGTTTGCCTACAACAACAGCTACTAGTCGAGTATCCAGATGGCTCCTTATGAGGCTTTATATGGTAGGCGGTGTCGGTCTCCGGTTGGATGGTTTGAGCCGGGAGAGGCTCGGTTGTTGGGTACGGAGCTGGTTCAGGATGCCTTGGACAAGGTTAGGATTATTCAGGATAGGCTTCGTGCAACTTAGTCCAGGCAAAAGAGCTATGCTGACCGCAAGGTTCGTGATTTGGCATTCATGGTCGGTGAGCGGGTATTGCTTCGAGTGTCGCCTATAAAGGGCGTGATGAGATTTGGAAAGAAGGGCAAGCTTAGCCCTAGGTACATTGGCCCGTTTGAGATTCTTGATCGAGTGGGAGAGGTGGCTTATAGACTTGCATTGCCGCCGAGCTTATCAACCGTGCATCCAGTGTTTCATGTGTCCATGCTCCGGAAATATCACTGCGATCCATCCCACGTGTTAGATTTCAGCACTGTCCAGTTGGACAAGGACTTGTCTTATGAGGAGGAGCCGGTAGCTATTCTAGACTGGCAGATTCGTCAGTTGAGATCGAAGAGTTTTCCTTCTGTTCGTGTTCAGTGGAGAGGTCAGCCTCCTGAGGCATCGACCTGGGAGTCCATTTAGTACTCCATTGAAGTTTTCTACAAGCAGTTGATGCAGGCGGGTTGCAAGGAACTCAATGAAATGACTTGTAGCAGCTTCTTGGTTTGATGAGATTAATTTAAATCGATCTGAAATAGTGGTGGATAATATTCTCTACAAATTCAACTTTTAAGAAGATGGTATACAAGATTGGAATGCAGAGACTCGAATATTTGAAACAAGGTTTTCATAAGGGGGAGTAAAATACGCGATGCACTCTTTTTTCCTTACTAAGATTTTTTCCTATGGGATTTTCCGTACAGGTTTTTAATGAGGCACCTAGCAGTGCGTATTACGAAATATGTGTACTCTTTTTCCTTCTAGAATTTTTTCCAAGGGATTTTTCCTAGTAAGATTTGAATGAGGCACACTATCTTTTAATGAACATCCAAGGGGGAGTGTTATAAATATATATTATATTATGGATGTTCATTTAGTACTCCATTGTAAATAAGCTTCCCAAAGAAGCTTATCCATATGGGACTCCACCGTAAATATGTTTATCTATTTAGTACTCTATTGGAAATAAGCATCCTGAAGAAGCTTATCACTTCGGTACTCAGTTATGGATAAACATTACCCCCGGTAGAAGATTATCCATACCGGGTACAATAAGCTTATCCTTTCGATACTCCGTTATAGATAAACATTACCCCCGGTAGAAGATTATCCATACCGGGTACAATAAGCTTATCCTTTCGATAGTCCGTTATGGATAAATATTACCCCCGGTAGAAGATTATCCATACCGGGTACAATAAGCTTATCCTTTCGATAGTCCATTATGGATAAACATTACCCCCGGTAGAAGATTATCCATACCTGGTACAATAAGCTTATCCTTTCGGTACTCCGTTATGGATAAACATTATCCCCAGTTGAAGATTATCTATATATGGTACAGTAGCAGCTTACACATCAGCTTGCTTTCTTCTATGAATAGAGGAGATTTTAGTTTTATTACATGAATTTGAAGTTGAATAATAAATATATATCTCTCTCTCTCTCTCTCTACTTGTCTTTGGTTTCTTTACTTTAAAGTCTTTATTTTATAACAAATACATAATTTTATATAATATGTAAACAATACAATACAATACAATACATAATTTTATGTTAAAATTATTTTTTATTATAAAGTAAATCAATTAAACTCTCAATTATCCCAAAAAATTCTAAAGCTAGGGATATTATCCTTTTAGGGCTCGTTTGCTGCGAGGGATAAGGGATAAATAATTCTAGGATTAAATTTGAGATGAGTTTATCCCATGTTTGGTTAGAATAATATAATTAATTTCGGGATTAGTTATTCCGAGATTGTAGTATTCTTTTTATCGAGGGTGCGATAGCTAATCCCGAAATAATTAATCATGGGATAACTTATTTTCCAACCAAACAAACCCTTAAAAATTATCCCATGATTAATTATCCGAAATTAGTTATCCACCTTCCATAGGGATACAAAAACACTATGATCTCGGGATTACAATCCGGGGATAACTAATCCCGGGGTTAGTATACCACAATTTTATCTCCACCAAACATGGGATAAATTCATCTCAAATTTAATTACGAGAGTAATTACCCCTTATCTCTCACACCGAACGCGCCCTTAAGCAACCCCGAGCACCTTGGAGTTAAACACCATAAGGGGTTGTCAATTTACAGTTTCTATAAGAGGCCGTCTCCAATTTTCGTGCAGGGTACAAAAGGTAAAACATTAGAGCTATTACTAACTCACGGATTATCACTTGTGACAGCCGGCAAGGAGTTAAATTCAGGTTTTCTAGCAATTTCCTTAGCTGATTAATCCGTTTATTTGGCAGTATGTGCTTGCTTCTCCATCCCCTCTAAATATTAAGTTTTTGTTTTCTGAATAATATGTGAAATTCTTTCAATTTGGCATGTTATTGATGTTCTATGACATATATTTATATATATCTTCCTTTGGGCAACTGCATTTGCACATAATTTGTCCTTTTGACATATTTTTTTGGCATCTGATGTTATGTATTCAAATTCTTGGAAGGTGATTGATGAACCCGTTATTTACCTGTATCAAATTCAAGGCTTTAGCTTCTGTTCTTCTTTATCCATTAGGATAGTACACGTTTGACCAGTCTCTTCAACTAATTCTTTAGTTTACTTTACCTGGAGACTGGATGTGAATACAGGATTTTAAGTCAGTGGGTACAGAATACAAGAACCCATTACTCCTTTTCGTGGCTGTGGGCACAAACTTAGCAATAATGTACATTTTCCAAATTATTCTGTTGTCTGTATACATAGTTCGAACTGAAGGCACTCGCTGCTAAAACCTTGCATTTGGCCATAGTGGAGATCTGCCTGCAGCTTTCTTTAATCTATCTACATCTGGCCCGTTTCCAAGGACACAATTTTACCACTTTGAACAAGATGGTAACGATGAACAAATGGATTGATATGATTCACTGCACCTTCAAGGAACTGGATGGTACGATTTGGTCTAGAATGGAATTAGTATGATTCGTTTCAAAACATTGGATTCTTCTTGGAAGGCGAAATGCGTTTTGAGTTTCTTACTAAAGAATGGGTTTGCTCTTGGGCAACTGTACGAGCTTGAAGTAGTTGAGGCTTAGTATATGTTGTAAGCATTTTGGCAGGCTAAAAATTTAGTTTGAAGTTCAAAGATCAAGCAACATCAGACAACTTCTAGAGGATCGCTAAATGGCCTTTTCTTAATTTTTTACAGTGGTAGTGTTTGGGTCAACTTATGTAACTCGCCACTAGCACATGTATATGGGTAACTCTATTTACCAAGATCTAGACAGATGGAAAAAAGTTACTTAGCTCTTTTCTGCTTTTATTGGAATTTGAACTCTGGTCTCCTATGGTAAATCTCCGGTTTCAACCTGCAGGTGCAGAATGCTATAAGCTATCCAATGCCAGTGATTTCATAAAGGTATCAGAAGTTGAAGATTACACAGTCATGGAGATGTTTATTATTTGTGTTGGACGTCCTGAACCTTATTTGGGAACTAAAAGTGTCCTGAAGAAGATGAATCTATGCCTCCTCCCTATCCTGTAGGGAGAAAAAAGGGAGAGATAATAATAATAAAAGGAAAAGATCTGGAGAACTATTTTTTGGACACTTCCAAATTTTGCATTTTCTATGAGTAAGTTCTATGAGTTGAACTGGTATAGTTTATTCGTAATGTTTGAGGACAAGATGAGTCAAATAGGACTCTATGTCTATTCTAATGCTTCACTAAGTAAAAGGAATTTGCTTTTTTCAATAATTCATGGAATCATTAGTAAGCAATGAACAAGCTCTAAAGGAATGTGACTGTACGAGCGCTTAGACACCATTACTTCATATCTATTGATGTTAAAAGGAATAGTCACATTCTTTAAGAAGCTCAAGAAGATCATAAAGCGTGAGTGCAGCTTAGTCTATAGCATGCTGGTTTAGAGATATTTGGCAAGGAAAGGTTGAAGTAAGTCTGGTCCGTCAGGAAAGCTCCAATTTCTTATTTGACTGAGGTGGAAAAGCCATTGGATTTAAAAGAATGCTGCGAAGATTGCAGCAAAAAAATCTTTTGTAAGTTGACGTTTAGCATCAATTTTGGAGGATGAGAAAGGCACCTTATGTTTATGGTGATTTGTAGAAAGT
>NW_017674247.1:95444-103760 GCF_001879085.1 Nicotiana attenuata | reverse complement strand
AACTAAAATGATTTATAGCATACAATTAACAATTTAAAAATACAGGACTTTAATTTTATGAATATAAAACACAATTAACTATTAAAAAGGCTAATATTGCAATTATGCACTTTAGCTTTAGAAAAATATTAAATAAATTTGTAAAAAATATGCAAAAAATTGCCTTAGCTATATTTTAACATAGATATAAAAGTTCAACAAGTGAATCACCAAAAATAATAATTTGGATATTATTATTGGGTTTTTATGGATAAAATAGGGGAATAAATTGATTTAGAAACCTTAAAAAAATTAAGGAAAAATAATAAACATTTGGGCATACTTATATATGCATAACTATGCTATTTTGAAGGTATTTTGCATATTAAAAAATATAGGGGAAAATTGGGTGTCAATAGTTGCCCCTCTTTACCCGGGAAGGATGAAAGAGTTTTCGGGTAAAGATATGATGGCCAATTTTGACCGAGCGAAACGGTTTGAAGAGGTTCAGGCCGCACCCTGGCTTCTGAGCTGCCTATATATCCCTGGTTTTACAGGAATCATGCCGTATGTAGTTCAGGATCCGTCGGCGGAGTATGCCGACAGGTATTCCCCAAGAACGGACGCAATATCCAGGATAGGGTGAGTGAACGACTTGTTTGAATGGTTAAGGTTTGATATGGCTGCGGGAACTGGAGCGGGGCCGCTCCTGCCGGGATGGCCGTTGCTCGCCGGTGTACCTGCAATTAGAAACAATACAAGCATATACTGTGCATAAATTTAAACATGATGCAAGTTCCCGTCGGATCATGAATGTTGTCTTTGGACGGTTAGGATGACGTCCTTTAGACCATGACGCCCTGGGCCATGAAGCGTACAATAAAGGATTCATAGGCCATGAAATGATGCTCTCGGGCTATGAGGATGATGCCTCCGAACAATGATGCCTTTGAATAATGATATGAAAAAGATTAAAGGGGGTCCTCAGGCCATGACATGGCGTTCTCGGGCTATAAAGATGGTGCCTCCGAACGATGACGCCTTTGGATAATTTGGCGATCTTTCAGCCGATGAGATGCAGTATGTGGCGATCTTTCAGCCCATGAGATGCAGTATGAGGCGATCTTTCAGCTGTGCAATGTAGCATGAGGCGATCTTTCAGCCATGAGATGTAGTATGTGGCGATCTTTCAGCCCATGAGATGCAGTATGTGGCGATCTTTCAGCCATGCAGATGTAGTATGAGGCGATCTTTCAGCCATGCAGGTGTAGTACGTGGCGATCTTTCAGCCATGCAGGTGTAGTACGTGGCGATCTTTCAACCATGCAGGTGCAGTATGAGGCGATCTTTCAGCCATGCAGGTGCAGTATGAGGCGATCTTTCAGCCATGCAATGTAGTATGAGGCGATCTTTCAGCCATGCAGGTGCAATATGAGGCGATCTTTCAGCCATGCAATTTAGTATGAGTCGATCTTTCAGCCATGCGGGTGCAGTATGAGGCGATCTTTTAGCCATGCAGATGCAGTATGAGGCGATCTTTCAGCCATGCAGATGCAGTATGAGGCGATCTTTCAGCCGTGCAATGTGGATGGAGACAGCGTTTAGTCTCGGAAGGCAGAATAGTAGCCTTATGCAATGCAGATGCAGATAGAGGTAGATCTTAACCTCGGAAGGCAAAATAGTAGCCTTATGCAAGTTGGAAGGCAGAATGGTAGCCTTATGCAAGTTGGAAGGAAGAGTGGTAGCCTTATGCAATGCAGATGCAGATAGAGGTGGAGCTTAACCTCGGAAGGCAGAATAGTAGCCTTATGCAATGCAGAAATGCAGATGGAGACAGCGTTTAGTCTCGGAAAGGCAGAATAGTAGCCTTATGCAAGAAATAAAATGGCAAATGGTAACAGAGCTTTCTTAGCTGATAGCATATTGCGATATTTTGACTGCTGGGGACATTATGACACACGGAATGTCATTGGTGTGTGTGGATAGCAAATATGGGTAAGTGCAACGGTCGTGAGAGTTGTATTCCTGAACAATGTTTGTCTCGTGAGTGTATAGTATGTTTGATGATTTCGCAATCCAAGTGCCTGCATCCAAAGAAAAATCGTGAGTTTTGTAAAAGGGGGAGGTTAGTTCGTATCCCTGCTGGCTCTACTTGACCTGTTCGGCTTTGATCTGGTGATATTGTATGTATCATTGGGGTAGCACTGCTAAACAAGGCAATTTCAGTAATAAACATGCATGATTTCGTAAAAAATATGACATAAGTATATAATTAAGAATAACTTTTAGATGAACCAACGACTGTGACGTGGTTCAGGACATTGCAACCTCTCTTGCTATGGAATTTTGAGGGTCCTCCTCAAAATTCTGCCCCGGTTTAATGGGTTGATGCTTCTGACTGTTGCTTGCGACGATTCGGCTGAAATTGCTTCGGAATTTTGAGGGTCCTCCTCAAAATTCTGCCCCAGTTTCCAATTTCGAGGGAAAAATGAAAATTTTATTGAATTGTGACCGAACCCATAGGGCTACCTACGTATCCCCTCTTAAACGGGAATCAGGTCAAGCGTAGTTCAATTTACATCATGTTGGGAAAACATAAGGACTACACATAGTAGCGCTTGGCTGCATCTGAATTAATCGGCTTTGGCCAAACTTCTCCATCCATTTCTGCAAGTATGAGGGATCCTCCTGTCAAAACCCGATGAACCATGTACGGACCCTGCCAGTTGGGAGAGAACTTCCCTTTGGCTTCATATGGATGCGGAAAAATTTTCTTTAACGCTAGCTGTCCCGGTGTGAACTGTCTTGGCTTGACTCTTTTGTTGAAGGCTCTGGACATTCTGTTCTGATAGAGTTGACCATGGCAAACTGCGTTCATCCTCTTTCCGTCTATAAGAGCTAGTTGCTCATAACGACTTTTTACCCATTCCGCATCGTCGAGCTCAGCTTCCTGTATGATCCTTAGGGAAGGAGTTTCTACTTCGGCAGGAATGACGACTTCTGTACCATAAACTAGCATATAGGGGGTCGCCCCGGTTGAAGTGTGGACTGTGGTGCGATATCCCGGTAGAGCGAATGATAACATCTCTGATAGCGACAGGTGACTGCTGATTCGCGTTCCCTTGACGTGTTCTGAACCTCCCAAGTTGACAATTTCGGTCTCGTCCAGGTTGGACTTAGGTCTGTTCTCAAAGTTCTCAACTTCGTTGACAATCTCGTCAGGTATGTCATCTTCCTCTGAATCAATATCCGTTTGTTGCATTGTCTTATTGCATGTCACAGTCATTGGTTCATCAAGATAAGTAATAGTAATGCTGTATTGGTAAAGTAAGGAGGAAAACGATAAATATTAATTCAATGGAAAAAATCAAACATGCTTTGATAAATTGAATAATTGTTTTTAAGATCTTATTGCGGGAATTGAAAAATACGAAAAGAGAATCGTTTAATGAATAAAACAGTGAATAGTGCTTGTTTTAGCCTTGCTACCCCGAGGCTCGTCGGGCTCTGGTTGTCCTGATGGTCCAGTTATTGATGCGTGCCCCTCTGCTCACAGCCTGTATAGAAGGACCTTCCTCCCCGTCCTCCTCGAGAATAACACAGCAATCCATATCATTGTCCTCTAGAAACAAGTTTTTCACTGCTGCGAGCGCTTCTTCTTCGTCTGTCCCATAGACGACGTCAGCCTGTTGGAAGGTCTGCTCCAAGTGCGGTATCGGCTGCTCTAGTGGGTAGTAAGGACCGCGCCATGGTGGCGACCAATTGTTGAACTCTTCCCAGGTGTATTCGTACCCCAAGCCGAAAGTGGTGCCATGTTTCTTGAGTGTTATGGGTTTAGCGATTCCTTGGAGGTTTTTGCCGAGTCCTTTGCCAGGCTCGTACCCACTCCAATTCAATATACTCTCGATCTTGTTATCCCACCATTTGTCTTTGTCGACAGCATTGACCCGCTCGATGTGGTGGTAGGTCTCTCCGCCTAGCTTTCTTCTCCCTCCGATCGCTGGAATGGTCTGACGACTGTATATAGGGTTGCTATCGTTGCCGTGAATGATCACCTCCTGGTGATTCCATTTGAACTTTACTGCCTGATGCAGTGTTGATGCTACGACCCCCGCAACATGAATCCAAGGTCGTCCTAGAAGCAAGTTATAGGACGCTGGCACATCTATTACTTGAAAATCAACCTCGAACCAGGTCGGTTCATCTGCACACACAGGCTAATCTCACCGATGGTGGACCTCTGAGACCCATCAAAGTCTTTCACGTTGATTGCTCCTTCTTTTATCTCATGCAGCCCTTTGCCCAACTTCTTGAGTGTTACCAAAGGACAGATGTTAAGGCTGGAACCCCCGTCGACCAGGATCCTGGTGATGAAATAGTCTTCGGATTGCACGGTGATGTGCAGGGCTTTGTTGTGACCCAGCCCTTCAGGTGGCAGCTCGTCCTCATAGAAGGTGATTTTATGGCTTTTTAATACTTGTCCCACCATATTAGCCATTTCCCCGCTAGTGATGTTGCTTGGCACGTAGGCTTCACTCAACACCTTCAACAGAGCATTTTTGTGTGTCTTGGAGTTCTGCAGCAGTGAGAGGATGGATATCTGTGCTGGTGTTTTGTTTAGCTGGTCGATGACCGAATACTCTTTGGCCTGTATTTTCCTCCAAAGGTCGTCTGGACCTGTCTCATTGATGGGTGGCCGGTTGGAGGCCTGCTTGCTGGACTCAACTAGGTATTCAGGGGTATAGACTCTCCCAGTTCTTGTCCTATGCTGCAACAGTCTCTTCGAACCTGACCTTGCCTTTCCTCCTAGCCTCGGCTGTGTAATCCCAGGGTATAGCTTTTGTATGGAATGACGGCATGGTGGACATCGCCACTGGGATCGGTGCGGCCACCTTTACTTCAAATGGGACACGTTCTTTGGGTGGCAAAACTGCAACCTCAAATGGTGTTGGTGCCTTTGTTGATGACGCTGCTTCAAACTCAAGAGGGATAGACACATTTACCTCAGTAACCTCAGATGGTTGGATCTGGACTATGATGGGGTTGAGAGTAACTACTGGTTTCTTTGGATCATCGCCTTCTTCGATCAATCCGATGGATCCCTCGGGATCCCAATCATCCTCCACTTCAATCATGTGAATACCCCCACCTTTATGATATGGTAGAGGGTTGTTGCGGACATTTGGAGTGGGTTCCTTTGCCACAATAATCTTATTATCGATCAAAGACTGGATCTTGTCTTTCAAAGAACGATATTCGTCGATGGTGTGCCCTTTCATGCCGGAGTGGTATGCACAGGATTTGTTTGGGTTAACCCACTAAGAAGGTTTCTCAGGAGTGGTAGCAAGGATGAGGGTGACATAACCCGCAGCTTTGAGTCTCTCGTACAACTGGTCAATAGGTTCAGCAATGGCTGTATATTATTTGGGAGGCCTGCGATCAAAATTTGGTCGGCGTCTAGGAAAGTTCTGACGTGCAGGAGGTGATTGATAGTGGGATGGTTGAGCATTGTAGGTTTGGTAGACATGTGCGATTTGGGAATATCTGGGCGAAGTAGGCTGATATATGGGAGGCAGAGGTGATTGATAAGTGGGTGGTGGAGCTTGATAAGAGGGTGAGGGTGCTTGGTAGTTCGGAGTGGGCTGATATGTGAGTGGAGGTGTTAGGTAAGTTTGGTATTTGATAGGGGATTTGGTTCTTTGTGCAACCATCACGGCTCCTACGTCCCTTTTCTTGGACACACCACCAGACTGCAAGGCCTTATTTGTAGCTTGCAAGGCCTCGAAATTTGTAACCATACCGCTTTTGATACCCTCTTCAATCCTTTCACCCAGTTTGATAATGTCGTAAAATTTGTGGCTCTCGATCGTCATTAGTCGTTCATAGTATTGCGAGTCTTGGGCCCGGACAAAGAATTTGTTCATCTGTTCCTCCTCTAAGGCAGGTCTGACCTTAGCAGCTTCGGACCTCCAGCGAGTAGCATACTCGCGAAATGTTTCTGTAGGCTTCTTCTTTAGTTTCTGAATATAGAACACATCCGGCGCATTCTCTGTGTTAAACCTGAACCTGTCCATAAAGTCGGACGCCATGCCTACCTAGCTTGACCACTTCTTTGGATCTTGGCTGATGTACCAAGACATCGCATCTCCTTTCAAGCTCCTCATGAATAGCTTCATGTGGATTCTCTCGTCTTTCCCTACTCCAACCAGCTTGTCACAATACGTCCTCAAATGGACCCTTGGATCGCCTGTACCGTCAAACATCTCGAACTTTAAAGGTTTGTACCCCTTGGGCAGTTCGACATCGGGCTGTATGCAAAGATCTTCATAGTTCAGCCCCTCAATTCCCTTATTTCCTTCAACGCCCTGAATCCGGCTAGTCAATTTCTTAAGTTCCTCAGCCAGGTTCCTGATGAACAAGTCTTTATCATCAGACTCGGGTGTGCTTGAGATGGGTTGGGTGGAGTGTGGCATGGTCTCCACGTAGATGGGGTTGTTGTGATGGCCTGGTGTGTGGTGTGGAAATGGTCATTTGCGGAATTTTGTGGTTCAGGGATGAGTAATAGATTGTTGTTTGGGGTATGGCAGGTGTTGCATTGGGTCTTTGGTGGAATAGTATGAGGAGCGGGATGATTCTGTTGCTTCGGGATGTTTTGAGGCGGTGTAGGGTTTTGAGTATTGGGAAAGGTGATATCTGGGGTGCTGAGGGAAAATGACAAGCTTGCCAGATTCCGAACCTGGTCGAGCTCTTCCTGGAATTTCAGCAATTTCTGTTCAAGTTGGGATACATTTTCCTTAGGAACCTGAGTACCATGACCATTAGTGGCCTCTACCCGTTCAGTTGAATTCTCCTTTCTGACGTTGTTCAAATCTTCCATCTTGCCTTTGTTCTTGTTTTTGACTGGACTAAGAGGAGGAGTGGGTGGAGGGCCCCTGGATGTCGTGGAATAGGATGATATTGCCAGAGTGCACGAACTAACCTTTGGGGAGGGGAATAATAATAAAACTAAAACAAAAAGGTAACCAAGTTAGTGAGAATTATAGGAAGTATTGCAATATTTAAACACATAGTGCAGGAATGTAAAACGTGTCCTAATTTGGGAGCCTCGTTGTGCCCTAGGTAGGCCTAGTGACAGATTGATTTGGAGAACTTAGAATGCTAAATGCCTCATTTTATTGATAAAAAAATAAACAAATCCCAAAACGACGGGAAGTAAAAGTTACTAATGGACATTGGCCTTATTACATTCGTAAAGCAAAAAAATAAACTCCTATCTACTTGGTCCAAGAAGGACCTTCCTCAGGTTGAATGCTCTCGTTGATCAAATCCTCCAGCTCGTGTAGGTTCACCAGTAAAATGCCTTCCCAGGTGTTCTCCTTCGTTTCCCTCAGCGTTCTGGCAGTCGGTGACTCTCTTCCTCACTTTTCCTTCCAACTCCAGCAGACTGTACTCCAGATATTCCAACTTTTCGCTAGCTTTGGCGGCTCTCTCTTTCCACTCATTGATTTGGTCATTTGATGGAAGACTCCTCCACCAGTCTAGCAAGAGCGGGGGCTGCTAATCATATACTGGGGACCCCGTGCCTCATTATCTGCAAAACAGAAGGATTAGACCCTACCCCCACATAGAGAGAGGTACAAATTCACAAGAATAATTTGAAATGGTAAAAGCCTAAAAATCCCCAGCAGAGTCGCCATGCTGTGGCGCCCCCTTTTTCCCTCTTGGCATCGGAAAATCGAGTTTATGATATTTTGGGAATAGGACAACTCATTCCTTTTGGGAACTGGGTTTTGCATTTGAAGAGTCGCCACCTAATGATTTAGGGTGCATTAGGACACCTATAGGGTTCAACTACAACTACATTTTTTTAATAACCAGAGATAGGGTAAGGGCTTGAAATTATCCCAAGGGGAAGGTGTTAGGCACCCCTCAGGATCCACTAGTGTGGTTCCCGGCCAGATAGTTCTTTATGAATTTGTGCAATTATCAAATAAGACTCAAATAAGAGGGGATTTTGAATACACAAGTGTTTGGGAATGATAAAATAAAACAAAGTTTTGAAAGAGTTATAACTAAACATGCTGACGAATACAAAAAGGGTCCTAGGTTTATTTGTAATATGGATCACATCAATGCAATACCCGGTAATCACTCCTCAAAAGAGGGGCTACACGTGGTATTAGTGCACCGGTCATCATATCCATATCTACCCTTCCCACCCCGTTAAGGTATTAAAGCGCGGATTGGTCTCGACCTCTATTGCATGCTATTACCCGCCCCATTCCTATCAGTCCCGAAGGATTTAGGACTACTATTCCTATAAGAGGGAGGATTTTA
>NW_017674247.1:49920-88865 GCF_001879085.1 Nicotiana attenuata | reverse complement strand
ATTAGGACTTGGGCTGGTCCGTTTGAAATTGGAATTGGGTTAATAGGGTGGTTGATTTTGGCTATAATTGAAATGCAAATAAGGCTATTAGTTAAATAGCCACTTTTCCCTTTTTAATTTACAAAAAATAGTAAAATGATTTTTGAAACAAATTGAAGGTACTAAATTAATTAATAATATATAATCATTAAATTAAAAATACTGGAATAAATTTTATAATTATAAACAATGTTTAAATCTTAAAATAGGCTAGAATTTGCAATTTAGTGCAAATTTAGCTTAAAAGTACCAAATCGACTTATAAAAATGTGTAAAAAATTACCTTAGCTATATATTGGTGTAAATATGAGGATAAATAAGTAAATCACCAAAAAATGATAATTTTGGGAATAATTATTAGTTTTGTACTGTTAAAATAGGGCAATAAATGGGTTTAAAAATCTTTAAAAATTTAGGAAAAATACTAAAACATTTGGACACTCCTATATATGCATATATATACTATTTTGAAATTATTTTGCATATAAAAATATATAGGAAAAAATTGGGTATCAACAGCTGCCCCTCTTTACCCGGGAAGGATGAAAGAGTTGTCGGGTAAAGACATGATGGCCAATTTTGAACGAGTGAAATGGTTTGAAGAGGTTGACCATGCTCTGGGTCCTGAGCTGCCTACATATCCCTGGTCTTACAGGAATCAGGCCATATGTAGTTCAAGATCCATTGGCGGAGTATGCCGATGGAGATTTTTCAAGAATGGACGCGATATTTAGGATGGTTAAAGTCTAATAGGGCTGCGAGAACTGGAGCGAGATCGCTCTTGCTGAGATGGCCGTTACTTGCCAATTTACCTGCAAATAAACAATACAAGCATATATTGTGCATAAATTTAAACATGATGCAATTTCCCATTGGACCATGAATGTTGTCTTCGGACGGTTAAGATGACGTCCTTAGATCATGAGGCCCTGGGCCATGAAGCATATAATAAAGGATTCGCAGGCCATGAAATGATGCTCTCGGGATATGAGAATGATGCCTCTGAACTATGATGCCTTTGAATAATGATATGCAAGAGATAAAAGGGGTCCTCCGGCCATGGCATGGCGTTCTCGGGCTATGCGAATGGTGCCTCCAAACAATGACGCCTTTGGACGATTTGGCGATCTTTCAGCCCATCAAATGCAATAGGTGGCGATCTTTCAGCCCATGAAAGCTTAACTAAAGTGGCGATATTTCAGCCATGTAAAAAATGTAAGTAAAAATGGCGATCCCTTAGCCGATGCAGGATTTAAATAAAGTGGCGATTTTTCAGCCAATGCAGATGAAAATAAAGGTGGCGATATTTTCAGCCATGCAAAATGTAAGTACAATGGCGATCTTTCAGCCGATGTAGGATTTAAATGAAGTGGCGATTTTTCAGCCGATGCAGATGTAAATAAAGGTGGCGATATTTCAGCCATGCAAAATGTAAGTAAAATGGCGATCTTTCAGCCGATGCAGGATTTAAATGAAGTGGAGATTTTTCAGCCGATGCGGATGGAGACAGAGCTTAGTCTCGGAAGGCAGAATGGTTGCCTCATGCAAAACAAATGGAGACAGAGCTTAGTCTCGGAAGGCAGAATGGTAGCCTTATGCAATGCAGGAAATGCAGATGGAGACAGAGTTTACTCTCGAAAGACAGAATGGTAGCCTTATGCAATGCAGAAAAATATAGATGGAGGTAGAGCTTAACCTTGGAAGGCAGAATGGTAGCCTTATGCAAGAGATGAAAGATGAAAAGTAATAAAAATTCTTAGTTGATAGCTGGTAGCTGATTATGATACTACGAATGCTGCGGATATTGCGTGTGGATGGCGAATGCAAATAGGTGCAACGGTTCTGAGGGTTGTGTTCCTGAACAATGTGAGCGTATAATATATGATTTGGTGACTTGGGTGCCTGCATCCAAAGAAAAATTGTGAGTTTTGTAAAGGGGAAAGGTTAGTTCGTGTCCCCGCTGACTTTGCTTGCCATGTTCGGCTCTGATCCAATGACACAGTATGTATCATAGGGGTAGCGTTGCTGAACTGTGCGATTTCGATAATAAATATGCATGAGTTTGTTAAAGATATGACATATGTATATATTCAAGAAATAGTTTTTTAGATGAACCGACGACTGTGACGTGGTTCAGGACATTGCAACCTCTCTTGCTTTGGAATTTTGAGGGTCCTCCTCAAAATTCTGCCCCAGTTTAATGGGTTGATACTTCTGACGGCTGCCAATTACGGGGTGAAATTAAAATTTTATTAAATTGTGACCGAACCCATAAGGCTGCCTACGTATCCCCTCTTAAACGGGAATCAGGTCAGACGTAGTTCAAGTTACATAAGGAAATCATGGTTACACATAGTATCGCTTGACTGCGTCTGAGTTGATTGGTTTTGGCCAGACTTCTCCATCCATTTCTGCAAGTATAATGGCTCCTCCTGTCAGAACCCGATGAACCATGTATGGACCCTGCCGATTGGGAGAGAATTTCCCTTTGGCTTCATCTTGATGTGGAAAAATCTTTTTTAACACCAGCTGCCCCGGTGTGAACCGTCTTGGTTTGACTCTCCTGTTGAAAGCTCTGGACATTGTGTTCTGATAAAGCTGACCATGGCAAACTGCATTCTTTCCATCTACTTCGGCGGAAATGACGACTTCTGTACCATAAACCAGCATGTAGGGGGTTGCCCCAGTTGATGTGCGGACTGTGGTGCGATACCCCAATAGAGCCAATGATAGCTTTTCGTGCCATTGCTTATGCTTCTCTATCATTTTCCTTAGTATCTTCTTGATATTCTTATTGGCGGCTTTTACGACTCCGTTCATTTGGGGCCTGTAGGCTGTGGAATTCTTATGTCTGATCTTGAAGGTCTCACACATAGCTTTCATTAAGTCACTATTGAGGTTTGAACCATTATCAGTGATGATCGACTCTAAAATCCCGAATCAGCAAACAATGCGATCGCGGACAAAATCCGCCACGACTTTCTTAGTCACTGTTTTGTAAGATGCTGCTTCAACCCATTTGGTAAAATAGTCAATTGCCACGACGATGAATCTGTGCCCGTTGGAAGCGGCTGGCTCGATTGGACCAATAACATCCATTCCCCAAGCAGCGAAGGGCCATGGTGAGCTAGTTGCATTAAGCTCATTTGGAGGTACCTTTATCATATCTGCATGTATCTGGCAGCGGTGGCATTTTCGGACGTACTGGATGCAGTCAGTCTCCATGGTCATCCAAAAGTAGCCAGCACGGAGTATCTTCTTGGCTAAGACAAAGCCGTTCATATGCGGACCACAGGTCCCGGCATGAATTTCCTCTAGCAGTTTAGATGCTTCCTTTGCATCGACACACCTTAGTAATCCTAAATCTGGAGTCCTCCTATATAGGATTCCTCCGTTGTGAAAGAAATTGTTGGACAACCTTCGAAGCGTGCATTTTTGAGTAGTGTTTGCATCCTCCGGGTATTCTCCTTTTGCTAAATATTCCTTGATATCGTGAAACCAAGGCTTTCCGTCTACTTCTTCTTCGACATGAGCACAGTTAGCTGGCTGATTGTGGATTTTTACCGGAATAGGATCAATGAAGTTTGTATCCGGATGCTGTATCATGGATGACAGGGTAGCCAATGCATCGGCAAACCCATTCTGGACCCTGGGAACATGCTGGAACTTTGTCTTTGTGAACCTCTTTCTTAACTCATGTACATGGTGCAGATATGGCAGTATCTTGGGGTTCTTGGTCGCCCATTCTCCTAGTACCTGATGTATGAGTCGGTCTGAATCTCCAATCACTAGCAACTCTTGGATGTTCATGTCAATGGCTATCTTGAGCCCTAAGATGTGGGCTTCGTACTCGGCCATATTGTTAGTGCTGGGGAACCTGAGCTTGGCGGACACCGGATAATGCTGGCCAGTTTCTGATACTAGGACTGCTCCTATGCCAACTCCTTTGAAATTAGCTCCTCCGTCAAAAAACATCCTCCAACCATCATAGGACTCTGCAATGTCTTCTCCTATGAATAACACTTCTTCGTCGGGAAAATACATCTTTAGGGGTTCGTATTCTCCGTCCACGGGATTCTCGGCAGATCGGCCAAAGCCTGACCTTGATTGCTTTCTGAGTTAGGTAGACAATGTCGAACTCACTCAGCAGGATTTGCCACTTGGCTAGCTTGCCAGTGGGCATGGGCTTCTGAATGATGTACTTCAATGGATCCATCCTTTATATGAGATACGTAGTATAGGCACAAAAATAGTGCCTCAACTTCTGAGCTACCCAAGTCAAAGCACAATAGGTGCGCTCTAACAGAGAATACTGGGCTTTGTATGGGGTGAACTTCTTGCTGAGATAATAGATGGCCTGCTCTTTCCTTCCTGTTTCATCATGCTGCCCCAGGACACAACCGAACGCTCCATCCAATACCGCGAGGTAGAGTAATAGGGGTCTGCCTGGCTCGGGCGGGACCAAAACAGGCGGTGTTGACAAGTACTCCTTGATTCTATCAAACGCCTTTTGGCAATCATCAGTCCATTTGGTAGCGGCGTCCTTCTTCAACATGTTGAAGATTGGCTCACAGATAACTGTAGATTATGCTATGAACCGGCTGATGTAGTTATGTCTTCCCAAGAAACTCATTACTTCTTTTTTGTTCTTTGGCGGTGGCAATTCTTGAATTGCTTTGACTTTTGATGGATCAAGCTCTATCCCTCGGCGACTCACAATGAACCCAAGTAGTTTTCCGGCAGGAACCCCAAATGCACATTTCGCGGGATTCAGCTTCAAGTTGTACCTTCTCAGTCTATTGAAGAACTTCCTCAAATCTTCCATGTGATCAGCGGCTTTCTTGGACTTGATGATGACGTCATCTACATATACTTCGATCTCCTTGTGTATCATATCATGGAAAATGGTGGTCATGGCCCTCATGTAGGTGGCCCCTGCATTCTTTAACCCGAATGGCATCATCTTGTAGTCGTACATTCCCCATGGCATAATGAAAGCCATTTTCTCGGCATCTTCTTCATCCATCCAGATCTGGCGATACCCAGCAAAACAATCTACAAATGATTGCAACTCGTGCTTGGCGCAATTGTCAATCAGGATGTGTATGTTCGGCAAGGGGAAGTCGTCTTTTGGACTGGCCCGGTTGAGATCCCGGTAGTCGACACAGACTCTAACCTTCCCGTCCTTCTTCGGTACTGGCACAATGTTGGCTAACCATGTTGGATACTCTACTACCCTGAGAACCATAGCTTTGACCTTCTTAGTGACTTCTTCCTTAATTTTCAAACTCATATATGGCTTGAACTTTCTGAGCTTCTGTTTTACTGGCGGACAGGCTGGATTGGTTGGTAGTTTGTGCGCCACAATAGATGTACTCAGACCAGTCATGTCATCGTACGACCAGGCGAATATGTCCTCATACTCTCTTAGAAACTCTGTATATTCTTCCTTCTCTGATGGTGACAAATGAACGCTGATTTGTGTTTCTTTGATGTTTTCTGCATCTCCCAGGTTAACAATCTCAGTCTCTTCCAGGTTGGACTTAGGTCTATTTTCGAAATTCTCGACTTCCTTAACAATCTCTTCCGGTATGTCATCTTCCTCTGAATCTATGTCCGTTTGTTGCGTTGTCTCGTTGCATGTCACAGTCATTGGTTCATCAAGATAAGTAATAGTAATGTTGTATAAGTAAAGTAATGAGAGAGAATAATAAGAGTAAGATTTATAAGAGATTTGAAATGCTTTGATAAATTCCATAAATGTTTTGAACATTGGAGCCCTTTTTGCAAAAAATAAGATGCGAAAAGAAAGTAAAATAGTAAAATAAAATAGTGCATGGTGCTTGTTCAGCCTTGCTACCCCGAGGCATGCTGGGCTCTGGTAGTTCTGATGGTCCAATTGTTGAGGCATGCTCCTCTGCATACAACCTGTATGGAAGAGCCTTCCTCCCCCTCCTTCTCGAGAATGACAACAATCCATATCATCGCCTTCTAGGAACAAATTCCTCATTGCTGCTAGGGCTTCTTCTTCTTCTGACCCATAGATGACCTCGGCTGGTTGGAAGGTCTGCTCCAAACGGGGTATCGGCTGCTCCAATGGATAGTAGGGACCGCGCCATGGTGGCGACCATTCGTTGAATTCTTTCCAGGTATACTCATACCCCAATCCAAAGGTGGTGTCGTGTTTCTGGAGCTTGATGGGATTAGCGATTCCTTGAAGATTCTTGCCAAGTCCTTTGCCAGGTTCATACCCGCTCCAGTTCAATATGCTTTCAATTTTGTTATCCCACCACTTATCCTTATCGACGACGTTAACTCGTTTGATGTGGTGGTAAGTTTCCCCGCCTATCTTTCTTCTTCCTCCGATCACTGGGATGGTCTGGCGAGTGTATATGGGATTGCTACCGTCGCCGTGAATGATCACCTCCTGGTGATTCCATTCAAACTTCACTGCCTGGTGTAGTGTTGATGTCACGGCCCCAGCGGCATGAATCCATGGTCATCCCAATAATAGATTGTAAGACGCCGGCACGTCTATCACTTGCAAAACATCAAACCAAAGTAGGCCCCATTTGCAAACACAAGCTAATCTCCCCAATAGTAGACCTTTGAGAACCGTCGAAAGCTTTGACGTTGATGGCCCCGTCTTTGATTTCATGCAGCCTATTTCCCAATGCCCTGAGTGTTACCAACGGACAAATGTTGAGAGTGGACCCCCCATCTACGAGGATCCTGGTGGTAAAGTAATCTTCGCACTGCACAGTGATGTGCAATGCCTTGTTGTGACTCAACCCTTCTAGTGGCAGCTCATCTTCGTGAAAAGTGATATTGTGACTTTCCAATACCTGACCCACCATGTTAGCCATCTCTCCACCGGTGATGTTGCTTTGTGCATATGCTTCACTCAGCACTCCTAACAAAGCATACTTATTTGCGTCGGAACTCTGTAGCAAAGCAAGGATAGAAATCTGCACCGACGTTTTGTTCAGCTGATCAATGACTGAGTATTCCTTTGCTTGTATCTTTCTCCAGATATCATCGAGCCCAGTTTCAGTGATGGTTTGTCGACCAGAGGTCTGCTTACTCGACTCAGCCAAGTGTTCCTGGGGATAAACCCTGCCGGTTCTTGCCATACCTTGTGCCGCAACTGCTTCCCGAACTTGGCTTTTCCTTTCCTTCTTGCGTCGGCTGTGTAGTCCCATGGTATGGCTTTTATGTGGCATGGTGTTATGACTGTCATTGCTACCGGAATGGGTACCTTTGCTTTGGAAGGTAATATGGCAACTTCAAATGGTACAGGCGCCTTTGGGGACCCAAACTCGACCTCGATTGGTGTTGGCATCTTCGCAGAGGATGGTGTTTCAAACTCAAGTGGTATGGACATGTTCACCTCGGCATCTCCAGAAGGTTGAATCTGGACTATAATCGGATTAAGGGTGACTGTTCGTTTCTTTGGACCGTTGCCTTCTGCGATCAAGCCGATTGATCCTTTGGGATCCCAATCATCCTCTATTTCAATCATGTGAACACCTCCACCCTCGTGGTGTGGTAGAGGGTTATTGCGGACATCCGGAGCAGGCTCCTTTGCCACGATGATCTTGTTGTTAATCAAAGCCTGGATCTTATCCTTCAGGGAACGACATTCATCAATGGTATGCCCTTTCATGCCAGAATGGTATGCACAGGTTTTATTTGGGTTGACCCATTGGGAAGGGTTTTCAGGGGTTATAGCAAGGATAGGGGTGATCTAACCAGCAGCTTTGATCCTTTCGTACAGCTGGTCAATTGGTTCAGCAATGGCGGTATACTGTTTGGGAGGTCTGCGGTCAAAATTTGGTCGAACTCCAGCGATGTTTTGACGTGAGGGAGGTGTTTGATAGTGGGATGGTTTGGTGTTGTAGGCTTGGTAAACATTTGCGGGCTGGGAATATTTAGGTGAAGCAGGTTGGTATGTAGGAGGTGGAGGTGATTGATAAGTAGGCGGTGGAGTTTGGTAAGTGGGTGAGGGTGTTTGGTAATTTGGAGTGGGCTGATATGTAAGTGGAGGCATTGGATAGGTTTGGTATTTGACAGGTGATTTGGTTCTCTGTGCAACCATCACGGCGCCTACGTCCCTTTTCTTCGACGCACCACCAAACTGTAGAGCCTTATTGGTAGCTTGCAAGGCTTCAAAGTTCGTAACCATACCACTCTTGATACCTTCCTCGATCCTTTCTCCTAGCTTGATGATGTCGGAAAATTTAGGATTCTCGATCAACATTAGTCTTTCATAGTATTGCGGATCCTGAACCCGGACAAAAAACTTGTTCATTTGTTCATCCTCTAAAGTAGGTCGGACCTTAGCAGCCTCTGATCTCCAACGTGTGGCATACTTGCAGAATGTTTCTGTGGGTTTCTTCTTTAAATTCTGAATGTAAAATAGATCCGGTGCATTTTCCGTATTGAACCTGAATCTATCCATGAAGTTGGACGCCATACTTACCCAGTTCGACCACTTCCTCGGGTCCTGGCTAATGTACCAAGATAGAGCATCTCCTTTCAGGCTCCTCAAGAAAAGCTTCATGCGAATCCTTTCGTCTCTTCCTACCCCGACTAGCTTGTCGCAGTATGTTCTCAACTGAACCCTGGGATCCTCTGCACCATCAAACATTTCGAACTTGGGAGGTTTGTACCCCTCAGGCAGTTCGACATCGGGCTGTCTGCATAGATCTTCATAGTTTAGCCCCTAAATTCCCTTACTTCCTTCAACGCCTTGAATCCTGATGGTCAACCTTCCAAGCTCTTCGGCCAAATTTCTGATGAGCGAGTCCTTATCATTGGACTCGGGTGTGCTTGAGATGGGCTGGGTGGAGTGCGGCACAGTCTCCACATAAATGGGGGTGTTGTGTTGGGTGTTTCAGTGGTCATTTGTGGAGTTCAAAGGTTCCGGGATGAGTAGTGGAGTATTGTTGGAACTGTGACAAATATTGCAGTGGTGGTGAGGAGCAGGTTGCTTTGGGATGTTTTGCAGAGGTGTGGGGTTCTGAGCGCTTGGAAAATTGACATCTGGGGTGGCGAGGGAGAATGACAAGCTTGCAAGTTCCGAACTTGATCAAGTTCCTCCTGGAATTTCAACAGTATCTGCTCGAGTCGGGACGCACTTTCCTTAGAAACGTGAGTACCCTGAGTGATCTCTACCCGCTCAACTGAGTTTCCTTTTCTGGCGTTGCTCAAATCTTCCATCTTTCCTTTGTTCCTGTTTCTGATAGGACTAGGAGGAGGAGTGGGTGAAGGGCCCTTGGATCTTGTGGAATATGATGACGATGCCAGAGTGCACGACTAACCTTTGGGGAGGGGAATAATCAAAAAGTAAAAACAAAAGGTGATAAGTCGGTAAGGGTCATGAGGAAGGAAAAAAATGTTGCAATATTTAAACACGTAGTGCAGGAAATATAAAGCGCGTCCTAATTTGGGGACCTTGTTGTGCCCGAGGTAGGCCTAGCGACAAGTTAATTTGGATAATTTAGAATGCTAAATGCCTCATTTCATTGATAAAAGGTAGACGAATCCCAAAATGACAATAAATAATAATTAGAAGTCACTAATGGCCATTGGCCTTATTACATCTTATAATGCAAAAATGGAAATTTCTATCTATTTGGTCCCAGAAGGACCTTCCCTAGACTCATCATTGTTGACTCCCTAGAACAGTTCTCCCAGCTCGCGCAGTCCTAGTAGCAAGTAAGCTCTGGCCAGATGTCCACCTTCATTTCCCTCAGCAATCCGGCAGTCTTCGACCCTCTTCAGAAACTTCTTTTCCAGTTCCACTATACCCCGCTCTAAACAGACCAGTCGTTTGTTGGCGCTGACAGCCATATCCTTCCATTCTTCAATTAGTTTTTGATTGGCTTCTTATATTTCCTGGTGCTCATTTTCACATTCCCGAATTCTCTTGCGCAGTTAGTTGTACATTACTTGTGCCTCAGCCTTTTCATCGATGATCCTGTGACCTCGAACAAACTCGGGTTGACCCAAACCGTTGCGATTGTCCTCCAGCCAGCCTGAATACTGTGGGGTACAACCAGCATGGTATCAGTCTGGTTCAATGGTGTCCTTTCCCAAGACAATTTTGCAATGCCACATATGCTGAGCCTGGCACCTATGCGGACTATCGTCATTTTGGAAGTCAGCTCGAAGTCTTGTCGACCCTTGGTATAACCTGCTTCCTGCCAGCCTGTCTCATAACTCGGAGAGGGACATAGGGGTAGGTCCCTCTCAAACCGATCAGTATCAGAAATGGCGCATCCCTGGATCGAACGATGAATTCTTCAGTAGGGAACCACTCGAACATCCATTGTACTCGGTCCTCAGTCAAGTTATCAAAGAGTTCGACCCATTCTCTAGCATTCTCTGGTTGGGCGAACATATTGGGCATGTAATTCATTTGCTTTGGGTGATGGAAAGCGATACGATCATCCCAGTCCCTACGATGGCTTTCCTGTCGGTATTCACCCCTTTGGAGATGTTCCACGAGCCATAGTTGAAGTAGCAGATTACAACGCTCAATGTATTTGGCCCCTTGTTGACACCTTTCTAGGGCTCGGTACATTTCTGCAAAGATCATCGGCACAAGACTGAATTGTTGTCCGTCAATTCCTTCCATTAGAGTTTTGGTGACCATACCTAGCCTGGTATGGATTCTTGCTTTCTTCATTGGAAACACTATCATCCCCAAGAAACAGAACACGAAGACAAAGACCCTTCGATGGATATGCCCCAATGATGTATGGGCGAACTCGTCAGGATAAGTACGGTAGGATTTGCTGTGACCGTACCTTTCGTACAAGTAGTCAAAGGGAATGTATGACTCCTTCAAACATGTCAAGTCTGGATTCTTCTTTAGACCCATAATTTTGAGAAAACCAGTACCCTTGCGGTTTTCCGGCATATACAAACCCGGAGTTTCCCACGGTATTCCAGCCAGTTCTCTTATTTCCTCAAGCAAGGGTGTCATCTCAATGTCTCCAAAGCGGAGCACAGACCTATCACAATCCCAGAATAGAGTGGAGGCTTCTACGATTTTGTTGTTGGGTTGAATTTCTAGGAGAGAAGGTAGGTTTCCCAGGTACTTCCGGACAAGAGTCTGATCGCTGGAATGAAGAACCTTCCACCAGCTTGGCAATTCGGGGTGGATGTCGGTGACCATGCCGAATCTGGGGACTTCGTGCCTCATATTTCTGCAAGATAAAAGGTTAGGCCCTTACCCCCTCCAGACTCGACTACTAAATATCAATAGTTGGCATAAAAGCACTTTAGTTCTCCAAATAAATGCACAGAACGTGATAAGGTCCGTTTGGGTTTCAAGGAAACCCAGTGGACTTTAGACAAGGCTATCTTAAAGAGTCATTATGCGGACAACATAACTGACTCGGCTAGGTTTGACCATGATGCATGTACAATTAAACGGAGTAATGTTTCTATGTGGTATTAGACTGGTACCCTTGAGCGGACAACTCAAGAGGGAAAGGCGCGCAACCGTCGACTACACCGTTGATCGACTGGTCTTACCGCAAATATGCCTTTTCCGGATTTAGCGGGTGATAATATCGGAAGAGCGCAACCACTCATTATAAGCGTTGCTATGGTCTTTAGTTTGGCACGAGTGGAATATGATGTTGAATATGTAGTTACAATAATCAAACAATTTGTCACGTATTTGCACATTCATAAAGTAATAATTATAACAGTTTCTCATAATTTACAACAGTATTGAAGGAAAGCGATAAAGGAAAATATTAAGAGAAATAAAGGAAAGAAACAAAGAGCCAAGTCAGTTTCGAGGTAGAAGAAGAAAAACACTTAAAGGCATTTAAACAAATAAAGACATAAAAAGAAGCATAAAGTCACAAATAGCATGAAATGGTAATACCCTTAAAGAAGTCCCCAGCAGAGTCGCCATGCTGTCGATGCCCCCTTTTTCTCGCGAAATCGGGTTTATGACATTTGGAAGGACAACTGGTTTCCTTTTGGGAATTGGTTTTGAATTGAAGAGTCGCCACCTAATGATTAAGTACATTAGGACACAAAAAAGAATTTGATTTAGAAAACCATACATTGGGTAAGGGCTCGAAATTATCCCGAGGGGAAGGTGTTAGGCACCCCTCGAGATCCACTAGTGTGGTTCCCGGCCATACTATAATTTTGACTTCAGGGTACAAATAACATATAGACAGATAAGGCTTCAAATAAGAGGGGATTTTCACATAAAGGTTGCAAATAGATGGAGTGAAAAGAAACGAAGGAAAAAGTTAAATTTCTGAGAGAAAAGAAAAGATAGTTTGAGAAATTTGAAAATAAACAATGAGATAAGCAAGTAAAAGAGAAGGGGGGGGGGGTCCTAGGTTTATAAATAATATGGATCACCCCACACAACACCCGGTAACCACTTATACACGTGGTGTTATTGTATGGTCATCATATCCATATCTGCCCTTTTCCACCCCGTTAAGGTATTAAACACGGAATGGTCTCGTTTCACTTATTGCATGCTATTACCTGCCCCATCCTATCAGTCCCGGAGGCATCTGGGACTACTAATCCTAAAGGGAAAGGGTATGAGTTTTTAGAGTTTTAAAAGGACAAAATTCTAGGGCGACAATCAAAACACATCGAGCAAATATGGGGAAGGCAATAGAACACATAAGGCTCAAACAGACCTCCTTAGATCAGAGAAAGCATATAGTTTAGCATGTCTTACACGTACTGATTAGGGTATGATTAAACTTAAGAGTTGAAGCAGGCTGATTTATCATATATTTTCAGATAAGAAGTCGGAGTTAGGCCTACCCACTGGTTGTAATTAATAAAGACTGTTGTAGTTTATAACTTTTACCCTAAGGCTTGCCTAGTGTTAAACGAAAACCAATAGGCATGATATCTATCAATTTCAGAAAAAAGAAGTATGCTGATTTAGGAAAAGAAGTTGTCAGTTAACAAGGAAAGGCGAGTTTTGGTAAAAGAGAGTAAATTCTGCAGACATTAAGCATTATCATTACTGATTTTAGCCCTATAAGCGGATGAACGATTCAGGTTGGATTGATAGTTCCTATAGGCATGCTTTCTAGGTGTTATTGACTTTAAACACTTTTACAGGCATAATAAGAGTGCAGAAATCCTATGGGCATGATATCTGAATGCTGTTAGTTTTTAATCCTATAAATAGGTTTGCCTAGTGACCAATGCATATGCAGGATCTGGATTTCTGATTAACTTATAGACATGGTATCTATATGTGAGATGCAGAATTCCTTATAGACATGGTATCTATATGTGAAATGCAGAATTCCTTATAGACATGGTATCTATATGTGAGAAGCAGAATTCCTTATAGACATGATATTTTACATGGAT
The DNA here is from genome assembly GCF_001879085.1 of Nicotiana attenuata. Classification (NCBI taxonomy): domain Eukaryota; kingdom Viridiplantae; phylum Streptophyta; class Magnoliopsida; order Solanales; family Solanaceae; genus Nicotiana; species Nicotiana attenuata. The sequence goes on along the minus strand of NW_017674247.1, from coordinate 75,437 downwards.
GCAGAAATGCAGAAAATCCTATGAGCAGGATATCTATGTGCATGTAGACGTGCAAAGTTGTAAGCAGGATACATGAATACAAATGTGTAGTAATTCCCTATGAGCATGATATCTACCCCTTCACATGCATGGTTAACCTTCCCTTTTTCACTAATCATCCCCGAAAGTTTATTACAAAGTTATTACAACCCATAATGGAATAAATAAAACAAAATTACATCGTAAATTAAAAGTACATCCAGGGGGAGCCTAATTCAGGCTCCTTGTCTGAAACATGAGATGAACCAACTCCAAAGATTGAGATCCAAAGTCTTTCTCTAATTTGGGTATGTCAGAGTTCCCTAAGAACCTCATATGGACTCCGGGCAATGCTCAAACCCAAATACATTGCAGGATTGAGGCATAGTGCAGTGTGGAAAGGCCAGCCCTCAAGTGTCCAAGTTCAGAGGGAACTCAAGGTCCCAAGGCAAGGCTCACAGGAGGGGGGCAGAACTTAGAAGCTAAGAGTGATTGTAAGTGCCTAGAACGAATTCTAAAAGGGGAAAAGGGAAGTTGCAAAGACAGGCTAGTGGGCATACCTAGCAATAGGAAATGCTGGCACACCCCATCAGCCCGTTAGAACACATTGTTTTGGGAGTTAGGACCCCCAAAGGGATCAGGTCAAAACATGAACAATAACTTGCATATTGTCATGTTTTGAACTACAACTCAAAGCACATAGAGGGAAACATGGGTGTAGGGATTCACAGCAGAAATAGATGAAAGGAAATTAACATGCTAGTTGACATTTAACTCCATACAGACAGTAAAGTAAACATGGATGTAAAAGATGTAGGCAAAACACATTGGGGTGATGCTGAAACCAAAACTAGAACATACCTGTCTCAAGTAATCAAGGAAAAGAAAGCAGTAGTCTTGTAAAGCCAAAGTGTAGATAAGAAGCAAAAATACCCCAAGTATGAGTTTTGTGAGATTGTAAGTGTAAAATCTGAAGTGTAAAAATGTTGAAATAACCGTGTCCCTTGTGCAGAAAGGGTCTTGCCTTTTATAGTGTAGAAAGCAAGCAGAAATAGGTAAGAAAATAGTTTGAAAATCAATTACATAAGGTTTCCCTTTAATTAAGGGATTCTGATTTCAAAAGGGTAAAACTAATTAAGGAAAGAGATTAATCAAACACTTTTCAAAGCAGTACATGAGGGGTAAATATATAGAGGTTTATTTAAGGACAAGGTCTTTGACAGTACACGATTGTACAATTTAAAGAAAGGCAATCAATTACCGGCCAGTAAATCACAAGGTCTGAATTTGGTGTGAATGAATCTAGTAAAAAAAGGGGGACAAAGGTTTTACTTAAGGAAAATCAGTATCAATTAATCAGACCCTAAAAAAAGATTCTGAATCCATCATAAGCTGGAAAACCTTTTTGGAGAAAGATTCATCACACATATAAAAGCATACAGACACGCTCAAAACACAAAGAACTAGCATGCCAATCAGTAGAAGAGTCTAGCGTAGAAAATATTAAAAAAAAGGTTCAGAATTGAGAGCAAACAAAGAAGTTCAAACTTAGTTCATAGACTCAGATATTAGTCCGAAAGAGTCAAGGGTTCTCAAACAGAACTCTAGTTCAATCACATGATCAAACCCGGAGGAACCCTAAATTCTAGGGTTTCTACCTCGAGTGAAATACAGAGATTAGGAAGTACGTAGTCAAACAGGCTCAGAGATTTCTTTCAGAAACTCATGAGAATGCAAGCAAATACAGTTGAAAGTTCAAAGCAAACAGAGTGGAGAAACTAATTCGAAACACAATGAGTGTAGAAGAAACAATAGAGAAAACATGCTTAAACGGGTCTCTTAAAACAAGGTAAAGTAGAAGTGAAATAGTAAACACTTAAGAACATGGTAGAAGGATACAGTAGGCGAAGCATATCAAGTCATAGTGGAAGGAAAATAGCAGAACATAGTGGGAAAGTATGTGAAAATATAGCATAGAAACACAGTAGAAGAACGAACGGAATATCGAAAACACATTACAAAACATGCGTGATAACAGGAAAAACACAAGAACATAGTAGAAGAACATGCGTGGTAGAAAAGAAACATAAGAGCATAGTGGAGACAAATACACACAAAGAAAAGGAAAAGAAAAATCGGAGAAACATTTTAAGCATTTCAGAAAACCCTAAATCGAAGAGAAGTGATTTTAAAAGTAATTTTTTGAAAGAAAAATTGGGGAAATCGTTCAAAAACCCAAGTAGAGCATATATACATAACAAATTTAAGAAAATCGGAGAAAACCTCGAATAGTTAGGGTTTCAGAAGAACCCTAGAATGAGAAAGGCTTTGAAAAGGTTCGATCTTGGTCGGAAAGGTCAGAGATAGGCTCATAGGACCAGAATACGCCGGAGCAAGGCCGGTGATGGCCGTGAAACTTCAAGCTGGCACAGGTCTGGATGAAGACCTTCGAGGTCTGGCCTCGATTCTTCAAATGTCGAGCACACAGGAGTATTAGGGGGTGAGTATAAGGTTACCATGGTCGGAGAAGCCATGATTTTCGGTGGGTTTTGAGGTTGAAGACAATAGGAGACATTAGGGTTGAGGAAGGTTTGAGAGGGTTTGAGAGACGAAGGGGTTTCAAGGCGGCGTCTCTGGAGGGAAATGAATTAGGGTTGGGGTTTAGGTGAATTAAAATGCAAAGGGGGAATCGTGGCTGTTGATCAAAATGATCAACGACCTGGATCAAAAGAAAACCGAGTTGGGTTTTATTAACGGGTTAGGGGTCGGGTTATATATTAGGACTTGGGCTGGTCCGTTATATTGGAATTGGGTTATTGGGGTGGTTGATTTTGGCTAAAATTGAAATGCAAATAAGGCTATCAGTTAAATAGCTACTTTTTCCTTTTTAATTTATAAAAAATAGTAAAATGATTTTTGAAACAAATTAAAGGCACTAATTTAATTAATAATATATAATCATTAAATTAAAAATACTGGAACAAATTCTATAATTATAAACGATATTTAAATCTTAAAATAGGCTAGAATTTGCAATTTAGTGCAAATTTAGCATAAAAGTACCAAATCGACTGATAAAAATGTGTAAAAAATTACCTTAGCTATATATTAGTGTAAATATGAGGATAAATAAGCGAATCACCAAAAAATGATAATTTTGGGAATAATTATTAGTTTTGTACTGTTAAAATAGGGCAATAAATGGGTTTAATAATCTTTAAAAAATTAGGAAAAATACTAAAATATTTGGACACACCTATATATGCATATATATACTATTTTGAAATTATTTTGCATATATAAATATACAGGGATAAATTGTGTATCAATAGGGGGTAGGGATTCATTACAAACAAACAGAAAGGAATCAACATGCTAGTTTAAATATTTAACTCTGCAGCAGTAAAGTAGACATGGATAAAAAAAGATGTAAATAAACAAATTGTGATGACACTAAAGCTTAAATTAGGACATACCAGTTTCAAAGAAACAAATAGAGAAAAAGCAATAGGTCTTGCGAACAGGCCACAGTGTAGGCAAAGAGAGAATACTATTATGAGTAAGTATAAGTTCAGAGGAGGTTGTGAATTGTGAAGTGAAGGATTGTGAATCGCCTGTGCTGTCTGTTAAAGTGTCGTGCATTTACAGTGTTTAAAACCATGCAGAAATAAGGTAAGAAAGTAGTTAAGGAACTTATTGTCAATTAAGCATCAATTACACCAGACTTCCCTTTAATTAAGGGATTCGTATTCAAACGGGTAAAATAATTTAAGGAAAGAAATTGAATAAGCCTTTGTGCAAAGCATGTAATTAAGGGCAAATACATAAAAGGTTATTTAAGGACAGGGTTTTTGAAATACACGGTTCTACAAATAAGGTAAGAAAATCAATTAACAACCAGTAAATCAAAAAATCAAGGATCTTGTAATTACTGATCCATGAATAAACCAAGTCGCAAAAGCTGAGAAGGGTTTTAACTTAGGTCGAGTCACAGAGAGAATCAGCAATCAAGGAAAGAAAAATCAATCAGACGTACTCAAAAGGAAGTCTGAACTAATCACAAATTTTAAAACCAATTTAGAGGGAAATTCATTGCATATAAAGAGCATATAGACATGTCAAGCATGACAGAAGATGTTGTGTTATTGTAAAAATCAGTAGAAAATAGACCACAAAAGCGTAGTTGTCACATAGGTCAGCAAAAGTAGATGAGAAGTATCGTTTAGTAGCATACAAAGGATCCGATGTACAATTCTCAGAAGAGTTTAGCAAAAGCTGGAATCATGTGAAAAACAAGTGTTTTGAAACTCATTTCAGAGACTAGAAATAGGTTCAGAGGTCTCAGAAAGAACTAAAACCTCTACCATGTTCCTCTCAGCAACTCAAACTGAGAAACATGATAGAAAGGCAACATGCAGAGCACAGTAGAAAAGCTCAAAGAAAAATAGAGTAGAAGAAGCTAACACGAAACAAAAAATGAGAAAAAATGATAAGATCAGTAGCAGAAACATGGTGAGAAGTTTAATAAGGAATCTTAAGAACATAGTAATAGAAATATAGTAGGTGAAACATATCAGAACGCAGTAGAGAAGATACAGTGGAGAAAGCATACGAAAATACAATATAGGAAAATACAGCAGAAGAAGCATGTAAGAACATGGTAGGAGAAAATATAAGAACATAGTAGAGGCAAATACACATAAAAGGAAGAGAAACATTTAAAACTTTTTAGAAAACCCTAGATCTGAAAAGAAATGGTTTTGAAAGTTATTTTTTGCAAGAAAAACCAAAGAAATCGTTTTAAAATTTAAGGAAAGCATAGATACACAACGGATCTAAAGGAATCGGAGAAAACCTCGAAGGGTTAGGGTTTTAGAAAAAACCTAGAAATGAGAAAGGCTTTGATAGGTCACTGATCTAAGTCGGAGAGGTCAAAGTCAGGCTCGAGCGACCATGATGCGCCGGAGCAAGGCCGGAGATGACCGTGGAACTAGAATCGAACGAAGCCTGGACCAAACTTCGTCTTGGTCAGGCCTTGAATCTTCAAGGACCAGGCATGTTGGAGCAATAGGAGGTGGGTATAGGGCCTCCATGACCTTGAAAGCCATGGATTCCGGTGGCTTTCAGGGCGGAGATGGTGGCTAGGGTTTGAGAAGATTCGAGAGAGTTTGAGAGACTGGAGGATTCAGAGGCGGCTGGTAGGTGAAAGTCATTAGGGTTTTGGGGGGTATGGGTAAATAAAAAAGGAAAGATTAAAATGTGGTCGTTGATCATTTTGATCAACGGCCTGGATTAAACGGGGGATTCGGGCGGGTTATGTAGAATGATCGTGGGTCGGGTAATTTTAGGAGTTGGGCTGGGTAATTGAAATTAAAATTGGGTTGGATTAGAGGTGCCAAATCTGGCCAAAATTGAAAAAAAAGCCTAGCATTTAAATAGCCATTTTCCCTTATTTATTTTATAAAAAAATAGTAAAATATTTTCTAGAAACAAATTAAAGATACTATTTTAATTACTAATATATAAATATTAGATTAAAAATACCGGACTCAATATTGTAAGTATAAAATGCAATTAAATCTTAAAATAGGCTAATATTGTAATTAGATGCAATTTAGCTTTAAAAATATCAAATAAATTTATAAAATATACAAAAATTATGTTAGCTACATTTTAGCATAAATATAAAATTCAAATAAATAAACTACCAAAAGTAATAATTATGGAAATAATCATTGGGTTTTTATAGATGAAAAAGGGAAATAAATCATCTTAAAAACCTTAAAATTGAAAAAAATAGTAAAAATGCATTGATATACTTATATATGCGTATATATGCTATTTTAAAGATATTTCGCATATAAAAATATACAGGGAAAAATTGGGTATCAACAATGACCACGACTGGGGCTATGACCTCTTCCACGTTTAGCTTGGTGGAAATTCGTCTCATTCACTTTAGGGAATGGATAAGAACCAGTAGGCCGGCTTTCATGATTTTTCATTAATAGCCCATTATGTTTCTCGGCTATAAGAACATGTGAGATAAGTTCAGAATATTTCTTGAATCCCATCTTTTTGATATTGCTGCTGCAGGAGCTTATCCGAGGCATGAAAAGTGGTGAAAGTTTTCTCCAACATATCATGATCAGTAATATTGTCACCACATAATTTCAATTGCGAAATAATTCTAAACATTGTAGAATCATACTTACTGATCGATTTAAAATTGTGTAGCCTTAGAAGAGTCCAATCATAAGGTGCCTATGGAAGAACGACCATCTTCAAGTATTCATATCTATATTTCAAATTATTCCACAGTATGGCTGAATTTTTCGTAGTGAGATATTCCATTTTCAAGCCTTCATCAAGGTGATCACGTAGGAATATCATTAATTTGGTACGATCTTGGTTTGATGCTTGATTTTTGTCCTTAATGGTATCTGCCATACCCATCACATCAAGATGAATTTCAGCATCAAGCACCCAAGACATGTAACTTTTGCCCAATATATCCAAGGCTACAAATTTAAATTTAGAAAGATTTGACATTATTTAGAAAAAGAAAGTTCGTACCTCTGATACTTTCAAAGTATTTGCTCGAGATGGCAGAGTCTCGTGCTAATCACGTGTTATAAAATAAATATTACAAATAAAGACAAGTATAGAGAGAAACTGATATGTTATTCAACTTCAAACTGATGGACATAATGAACTGAAATCTCCTCTATTTATAGATGAAAAGAAGCTGTTGTGTAAGCTGCTACTTTACCAAATATAGATAATCTTCTACCTGGGGTAATGTTTATCGATAACTGAGTACCGAAAGAATATGTTTATTGTACCAGGTATGGATAATCTTCTACCGGAGGTAATGTTTATCCATAACGGAGTACTGAACGGATAAGCTTATTTTACTAGGTATGGATAATTTTTTACCGGGGGTAATGTTTATCCATAATGGAGTACCGAAAGGATAAGCATATTGCAGCAGCTATGGATAATCTTCTACCGGGGATAATATTTATCTACAACGGAGTATCGAAGTCATGATAAGCTTCTTCAGGAGACTTATTTCCAATAGAGTACTAAATAGATAAATATATTTATGGCGGTGTCACATACGGATAAGCTTTTTTAGGAAGCTTATTTACAACGGAGAATTAAATGAACATCCACAATATAATATACGTATTTATAACAAATAGGAGCTTGTAAATAGAAAGTAAAAAATGGACGCTAAAACAAACGTGAGCAAAGATACAGGCCCACCAAACTTGTTGTCATGAAAGGTGCCTTTGTCCATAGGCTAATATCTTTTGAAAATGTACGGAACCGTAATCACCGTACCCTCCTTGACTTCAAACTTCAATTGCTATTCTTTATTCATTAAGTAAACGCAAGTTGATGCCTTTTCTTTTAATATACCAAATTTTTGCATGTCATGCCAAAATTGCCGAGTATATTATAAGAATAACATTTGTATTTATACAATGGTTGGCGCAAAATGCATTCTAAATGGGTATAAGTGTGTGCAACATGACGAACCTTTGGCACCTAATTTTGATTCTTGTTATCTTTCAGTTTTGTAATTAAAATTGATCGTTGATTTAACGGCACGCGTGAAACTGTAATTTATTCGTTGTATCAGTACAATCATAATTTGTGTAGCATTAAAACAGTAACAATTTTTTATACTATTAAAGCCTTGAATTATAAATTCCCATTTTTATTAAACTATTCTAACATCTAACTTTACTTAAATTTAAAGCGTTTGATAAATAACAGATTTTTAAGGTAAGCAAAACGAAAACCACTAGAAGAAATCAAAACTATAGAAATACAACCCAAAAATCAAGTCTACTAATGTGTGCCAAGATATAGTGTCACAAGTGTGTGGGCAACTAGCAGAATATACAAAAGATGACTATCCTACTGTCTGAAATAGAATAGACAGGCATAAACTAAAGAGAAACTCCGGCATGCTGCTGAACAGCTCGAAAAGGGCCAGCTCACCATCAAGTCTCAGTCCAAGCTCAAGTATGCGCACCAGGCGGGTAACTAGATGCACCTGCCTCAGATCCTGTACAATTAAGTACAGAAGCGTAGTATGAGCTACATAAACAATATGTACCCAGTAAGTATCCAGTCTAACCTCGAAGAAGTAGTGACAAGGGGTCGACTTTGCAATTACTAGGGCGAATAATAATATAATAAAAGTGTTACGCTGAGCATGAATAGCATAAATAATAATGGCAGTTTAAGAACAGGAAGAGGTAAGATATTCTTTCATAAATAACATGTCAATTTCAGTCATATCATGTAACAACTTACATTTCAAGGCATTTATGCAGTATAGATCACTAAGAGTTCCAAATAATTAACATGCGCAATAATGTTGAGGTCGTACGGTCCGGTCCAACATAGTATTAAAATATGCACTACCGGAGGGTCGAACGGCGCGAACCATAGATGCATCTATTTATTACCGGGGCGCTCGGCCCGATCCACAAATAACAATTTATTTTCAAGCAACACAGTTTCTCGTTTATAGTCAAGTAGTTCATGCAAACCTTCAAGTGAGTTGAACCTCATACAATTTCTTTATAAATTTCTAACATGCTTTAAGTGATCATTTTAGCAAGTAAGGGCACAACATTCCAATTATAGCATGATACGAATCCTAAACTACCCGGATAATAGCAAACTAGTAGCTACGTACGGACTCTCGTCACCTCGTACGTACATAGCCCCCACAAATAGATTCAAACATGTATTTAATTCACCTATGGGTTAATACCCTCTTACAAGGTTAGCTAGGAGACTTACCTCGTCTCAAGCCTACTTTCCATTCAAGAACGCACTCAAATCTCTAAATTTGACGCCGAGCGACTCAAAACTAGTCAAATATTACATAAACTAGTCAATCTATGCTCAAAAGTTCACAATTCAACCATTTAAGTGATTATCCAACCTATATTGCAAGATTCGTAAAATTCACCCCCCACGTCCACATGCTCAGATTCCAGAATTTTTTAAAGGAAGTTATTACCCATAACTTTAGGAACATAAATATATGATTTTTACTAAATCCCATAACAAATTTCGTTTTTAAATCCCTATGTTTTTACCTAAACCCATGATTTTCGCTAATTTACATGTTATAATCTACCCATAAACTATGTATTTAACTCACATTGTGTAGAATTTACTCATCTCAAGATGCTAAGTCGAAGTCCCCACTTTGAGAGCCCCCGAATCGCCCAAATGTGTAAAAAATGGGAGAAAATGCCTAACTCTTATTTCGACATTCATTGGGAGCAACACAATTCCTTTTAGGAATTGGGTATTTGACTTTGAAGAGTCGCCACCTAATGGATTAAGGTGCATTAGGGCACCTAGAGCAGATAACTCATAAAATCGGTTTGCATTACCAGAGACTTAGGTAAGGGCTCGAATTAACCTTGAGGTGAAGGTGTTAGGCACCCCTTGTGGTGCACAACGGTGGGTCCTGGCCAAACTCAAATTATGTGAATTAGTCATGTAACAGATAGGCAGTCTAAGCACACATAAAGGAAATTTGACAGAAAAGCAGTCTAAGCACTCATACGTAAATAAGATGATGGGAGCCCTAGGTTTGTTGGCCTATAGGATCACATCTGTATACCCGGTAAGCCTTTCTCAAATAGAGGGGTTACACGTGGCATTAACACACATGTCATCATATCCTTTACTACCCAATTACCCTCCCCTTGGTCATAGCCTAAAGCGTTCTAACAACCTTAAGATGTATCCTATGCGTGCATTACCTGCCCCTTCCTTGTGGCCCTGGAGGTATTTAGGACCTCTAATTTAGGAAGTTCTAGACTTATCCTAAGGTACTTAAAGGATAAAAATCTAGGCGAAAACCAAACCAATTAGGACTCTCAAGTAAAGAACAATTAAGGGGGCTCACTTTTTACCTCCACAAATAGAACAAACAAATGCACGTCTCAGACAGCAGTGTTATAGACATTTGAAAAGAGTCCTAATGACATGATATCTAGGTGAGCACAAATCAGAACATATGCAAAGCTTTATTAAAGCGGTAACCAATACCTAATCAGTTTGCCTACTAATTTTAGAGGGGCTGAATCTGGACCGTCAACAGAAGCACAATTTTTGCAGTTTATAGGATTTTTAGTTGCCCTACAGGCTTGCCTAGACGTGTATCAATGACATCCTATGAGCATGATATCTAGTCGTTATTCAGAGGTATAATAAAACTGTAAACAATTTCAGGCAGTTTAGGTCCTATAGGCATGATGTCTAGGTACAATGATTGATTTAAACAACGGAAACTAAATGCAGCAATTTTAAAGGTCCTATAGACATGATCTTTATAATGCATACAAGTGATGAACATTGCAAGGTCCTATAGATATGGTTTCGAGGAATGTAAACACTGATTTAAATCCTATAGGCATGATATCTACCCATTCCCAACAAAATGTGTATAATAATCCCTCCCAGTTTACTAATTTTCCCAATATCTGTTTACAAAGTAAATAATATTACAAACCAAGTGTAGAATGAATTACAAGAATGATAACAGTATACTATAGGGAGCCTGGATAGGCCCAAAGAAAAATCTGGGGAACCAGGCCTTCAAACAGTCTCAATTGCCACATCTCATAGTTCCCAAGGGCCTCCAGGACCCAGGGCAATGCTCACACCAAGGCCTCCTTAAAGGCTAAACAACTTGTGCAGTGTGGAATAGCTAGCCTTAGTGTGTCAAAGTTCAGAGGAGTCTCATGGACTCCAAAGCAATGCTCACACTAGAGGGGTAGGAACCTAAGTATTCTAGGAATTTAAGTGATAGTGATTTGCAAGAATAGTTTTGAGGAAAAAACAGTTTCAGACTTCCAGGAAATCAGAAGTAAACATAATCATTTAGTTCCTAGAACCTAGGCAAAGGTTCCAGCCAAACAAGCAGCATTCAAAAATAGGATTGCTTAAGCTTATTGGTTGTTACTAAGTGACCAAACAGAGAAGCAAGGCATGCTGAAAATCAAGTAGCCACATGTAAGGGGTAATAGGGATTGGGGAGCAAAGTATCTAGATAGGGGGGTCAGGCTTAGTAGGGGAGTAGGCAAGACATAGGTCTAATTTTAGACATAAGCAAACATGCAAACTTGCAGAAGGCAGAACACATAGTTCTAATTTGAAAGCAGGAGTCAACATGCTATTGTGATAAACACATGTATTGGCCAGGAGTGGACATAAACACATAGATTGAACATTAATAGACATGTTAGGAAGCATATAGTCAGACATGCTATTGAATATATAGTTTGAACAGAAGCAGCCACATAGATTGGACAGAAATAGTCATGCTAGCAAACACATAGATTAAACAGGGGTAAGCATGCTGGTAAACACATAGATTTAAACAAAAGTAAACATGCTGATGAATATACAAATTTAACAGAAGTAAACATGCTGATAAACGCAAAAATTAATTGAATGACAATAGTAGAGCCATACCAGTTAAGGAAGCAAAAATAGAAGGTAAAGTAGATGGGATTCAACAGCCTAGCCTTGGCTTTCAGCCGGCTAGTCAAGCAGTGATCACAAGTAGCAGAGAGAGAGATGAGAAGAAAGTTTTTTTTTGGTGTATGTGTGAACTATTGCCCGTGTCCAAGGTAGAATGAGAGTGCATATATATATATAGGAGTTGAATAGTGTAGGTAAATAAGGCAAGACAAATTGACATTGCAAAAATAAGGTAAGGAAGAAATCGAATAATCAATCAAGCTTGATTGGGGATAGGAAATTAGCGAATTATACCATAAATAACTCTAATTGAATTTCAAATAAGGCAAGAAGTAGGTCTAATAGTCAATTAGGGTTAGAACCCTAAATCAAGTAATCAGTTTCACAAATAAGGCAACACGGGTAATCAGAGACCAATCAAAGGGTCAATCAACCCATACATAGACAAGAGATGTCAATTAAGAACTCAGGATTAAGGAAAACAATCAAAGATCAGTAAATTAGTTTAGTAAACAAATGAAACCCTGGATAATTAGGCTAATCATTCAATTATTCAAACAATAACGGACAAGAAGTTGAAATCAAACACTGAATAGTCAAACAATTGGACAAGAAACATAGCCATGCGAGAAAGATCAAACGAAACATAAAAACTTCAGAAAACCTTTTTTGCCAAAAAATGATGGTGGAAAATCCAGATAATTAGAAAGATACTTAGGGTTGATTTGTAGCAGGAAGATTGGAAGAACTTCAAAGAAATAGCCATGGAAACATAAAGCACTTCAAACATACAGAGATTCGAATAACAGAAATCAGAAAAATCAAAAACCTAAAGTAGCGTAGTGCTAAAAATTGGTTAATAATGAAGAAACAGGAAACTCTTTAAAGAAAAATCGACGACGAACTCAGAAACATTCCAGATTTACAAAGATCTGGATGGATTCATGTTTGAAATGAGGGTTTTGAAGAAAGAATGAAAGGGTAAAGAGAATCAAGTCTCAAACAAGAGATTTGAACGATAAAAGCATCAAAATAGTAACACTCACAACTATAGACAGACTCTCAGAGAGTCTTGAACCAGATCTGGTTAGATCTCTTCGTGATCTTTCTAGGAAATCATAAGAACAAGCAACCAGGAGACGTAGAAGATCAGTAGAAGCCTTAAACGGCCGTGGAAATCCATGGGTCGAGTGAGAATCGGAGGGAATATGATTAGTTTTGGGTGGCGGAAGCTAGGGTTAGTTTTAGGTCTCAGAGAGACGGAGAGGATTAGGGATTCTAGGGCGGCCGTTTGTGAATAATGGCTAGGGTTTAGGGGGGGTCGTTTGGTTAAAAATGGTAAGAAGTGATGGTGGCCGTTGATCTCTATGATCAACGGCCAGGATTTAGAGGGTTTGGGGGCCGGGTAGGATTTAATTGGGCTAGGGGTAGTTGGTTTTGGATTGGTATTAGTGGGTTAGGGATTTGGGCTGTTTAATTTAGGCTAGGTCCGAAAATAAAAAGTGGTCATTTGTTAAATACCCATTTAATTGCTATAATAATTTTTAAATACAGTTAATAAATTATAAAAATGACTTTCATGCCTAGAAATGTTTTAAAATAATTACTTAATATTTTAAAAAATATATGTACGCGGTAGAAATCTGAGGACTCGATTTTATGATCATTAGGGCGCCTCAAGAAAGACCATCCCCAGGAGGTGCGAAGTCTAGCTCAGAGTTCTCCCCCGAGGGTTCGTGATGATCGACCTCGAGGCAGTGCAAACCAACAGCTGTAATGCGCCAACGAGAAGTTCCCAAGGCGTATGATCAAAGCTGACAAAACTTGCAAAGGAAGCACTAGTCTGTACCAGACTAGTAAGTAGTTGTGCCAGCTATATTTCTTTGTAATAATTACTCAAGTACTATGTTGGGATTTCCTCCATATACAAAGGGGATCCTTGTCATTTTGTAAGACAGATCTGATAGATAAAACACAAGATACTTCATTCAATACAAGAACATTCTTTCTACTCTCTAACTCAAACACACTCTCTATTTGGCTCTATTGCTTACATCTATAACTTTACTTACATTTATTACATCTCATTAATTGTTCTTCATTTATTACTCGTTATTGGTCATAAAGAGCCGCAATCACAGCCCTAATAGCGGTTTATTCTTCATCGACTACCCTTAACCGGGTATCAGATTCGACCCCGAGGCCCCGTATATGCAAGCTCGAGTCCTCAATTCCTAGCCATTTCGGTTCGTTTATTAAGCTATCTACAAGCTATCATCTTAATTCCCAATTCTTCACTTAGCATCCATTGCCTAACAACTAGCATAAAAATAGATCATATGTTTTTAGAACCACAAAATCAAATCTGATTGTTATTACCATTTTAAAGGTGTACGGTTTGGCGCCCACCGTGGGGCTAAAAATAATAGCGATTGTTTTCTTGCTGGTTTACTACATAATGCAAGTTATCTTTCATACTTTTTCTTGTCCAAGAACTTTGATTTCAGGTCTAAATGTCCAACTCTGTAAACGTACGTGAAAACAACAATCTTACGGACCATGGAGAAAATGGTGTAGTTGTTCCAGGTGTTGGTGTACCGCCACGAAACCATTGGGATGCGCAAGAACCAATTCCCGCGGGCGCGGTCTGCCACGATGCTCAACAGGTCTAAATAAGCTCCCGCACCAACAGGAGCATACACCAAGGGGATCAACAAGAAGCTCAGAAAACCCCAGCTAGGGAAGAACAGGAAGTTAGCCTTCACGTTATTTTTCAAATGTTACAAGCACAACAACGGCGATTGCTCAGCTGCAAAGTCACCAGAAAACTCCCAGCACGGTAGCACCGGAAACGGCTGCCCGAGCCAGACTGGTACCAGCAAGATCAAGCAACAACGGGTCGGCAACCGACCCCGCCATCATAAAGAAGCTCGAGGACCTCACAAAGAGGATCGAGTCGGGCGAGAAGAAGATGGAAGCCAGCGACAAGAAGGTGGAGGCCTACAACTCTACGGCCGATCAAATTCCAGGGGCACCCCCGATCCTAAAAGGTGTCGATTGCAAGAAGTTCGTGCAAAAGTCATTCCCACAGGAAGAGGCTCCAAAACCCATCCCAAAGAAGTTTAGAATGCCTGACCTTCTGATGTACAACGGAACCTCAGGCCCCAACGAGCACGTCACTACTTAGACATGTGCAGTGAAAGGCAAAGACCTAAGAGACGACGAGATCGAGTCCATCCTACTAAAGAAGTTTGGAGAGACACTTTCAAAGGGGCAATGATATGGTATAACAACCTAGCCCCAAACTTGATAGATTCGTTTGCCATGCTGGCAGATTCGTTCATAAAGGCACATGTTGGTGCCATTAAGGAAGCTACAAGGAATCTGACATCTTCAAAATCAAACAAAGAGATAACGACATGCTGCGAGAATTCGTATCTCGCTTCCAAATCCAACGAATGAAACTACCGCCGGTCTCCGACGACTGGGCAGTGCAGGCCTTCACTCAAGGTTTGAACAAGCGGAGGTCGGTAGCTTCGAAGTAGCTGAAGCAAAACTTAGTCGAATATCCCACTGTGACCTGGTTGGACGTCCACAACCGATACCAATCAAAGATCAGGGTCGAAGACGACCAACTAGGAGCCCCCTCGGGCTCCGTATATCCTAGCAGGCTTCCGACAAAGGAGCCAAAGCCAAAAAAAAGAGATACCAACCATACACTAAAGATAGAAGAAACGCCCCAAGGCGCAACATACCCCGCAACGATCGAAGGCTGGATCGAGGTCCGAACCCTCGGGGACTTGTTAGCAGAGCTGGATTCGATAGGCACATAGGGCCGACGGAGGCACCCCGCTTGTCGGAATACAACTTCAACATCGACATATCAGACATCGTATTCGCCATCAGTAAAATCAGAGACACCAGGTGGCCAAGGCATGTACAATCAGATCCTTCGCAAAGGAACCATAATTTAGTGTGTGAATTTCATAATTTAGTGTGTGAATTTCATAACACACATGGTCACAAGATAGAGGATTTCCGACAACTCCGGGAAGAAGTAACCCGACTACTCAGCAAAGGTCACCTCCGAGAATTCCTCAGCGACCGAGCCAAACAGTTTTAGGAAAGACAGGCGACCAAGAAGAGTTAAACAGGCGAGCCACAACATGACATCCACATAATCTTCGGAGTTTTCGATTCTCCACAAGAACCCCTGGTGGGGAGAACAAAAATTTCCATTACCAGGGAAAAGTGAACTCGAGGTTACATATCCGAGGATGTTCTCACGTTCAGCGACGAATACATCGAGGCTCTATCTCAGCCCCATAACGATGCATTGGTAATTTCTTTTCTTGTAACTACATTTCAAATTAAGCGTGTGCTTGTGGATCAGGTCGAGGGTGGTGGAGAAGCTCGGACTGCTCGACCAGATCGTGCCTGCCTCTCGAGTCCTCAACGGATTCAACAAGGCAAGCGAAATGACAAAAGGAGAAATCACCCTCCTGGTCAACGTGGCTGGCACAACCCAAAATGCTAAATTTCATGTCATCGATGGAGATATGAGGTATAACGCCTTGCTCGGAAGGCCATGGATACACTGCATGAGGGCAGTACTATCCACCCTCCACCAAATGATGAAGTTCCCAACAAAGGATGAGATAAAACCGTCTACGGAGAACAGCATGCAGTAAAAGAGATGTTTGCGGTGCACGATATGGCACTGACACCAATACCTCCATCGTCGAAGGAGCCAAAGGATAAGCAAACACTAAAATAGCAATAACAAGCTATACTTTCGGTTACACCTGACTAAAACAAGTAACGAACCGTACCGCGTCATCAAAGCAAACATCCGAAGCATATCAAGGCTCAAGGCATCGCCGACACTAAAGTATGATCATCTCCCATTTTCGTTCAGGATTTGCTCTAACCGTGTACGCAGGAACTCGATCGATGCTGCCGACCTGAAGGCCTTAGGTTCCAAAGCATGCGGTGCACTCTTTTCCTTCGATCGGGTTTTATCCCAAGAAAGGTTTTTACCGACAAGGTTTTTAATGAGGCAACATCTATATGCTTCCTAAGGAAAGCTCAACAAGTATTCAAGGCTTCTCTTCAATCAACCTCGAATACTGAGGGGCATCTCCCCGGAAGGTCACCTCTTCGGAGAAGCAAAGATGTGCTGAACGGGGCCTTGATAGGAAAATGATGTACCAGACCAAACGGTCAAACAAACCGTGTCCGTATAGAATAACCGATCCCTAGACGGTGATGACATGTATAATTGTACTAAGTAATCAAAGAATATTTTCCCCTCCATCAAAGCATTTCGTGTTTCAAAGAAGCTCGCCATTTCTTACAAAAATGGCTCCAGGGCCCAAAATGTCCCGAACATTCGGGGACTGGCGTCAAAAACTCAAAGTTAAGCCCACAATGAGGCAACATTAAGATTGCACAAACGGCTCCAGAAGCCAAAAAACGTCCCGAACACTCAGGGACTGGCATCGAAAACTCAAGGCTACATGACCTCCGGGTCAGAAACTCCAAACTCGTAAGCCCTCAATGAGGCAATACCAAGTTTACATGGAATGGCTCCCGAGAAAAGAAACCTTCGATGACTCGGTGACTGCCGCCAACTGCCACTCCCAACGATCTGTCAAAAACCCGAGGCTATAAGGCCCTATGCGGGCAACCTCGAGCGCGTAAGACCATTATAAGGCAATATCAAATCTGTAAGACCTTCATAAGGCAATATCAAAACTATAAAACCTTCATTAGGCAATATAACCTATAAGACCTTCATAAGGCAATATCAAATCTGTAAGACTTCAAGCGAGGAATGAACCATACTTGTACCAAGTAACCAAAACTGTAAGACCTCAAAGGCATGTAAAAATTTATAAGACCTTACAAAAGGCATAAATCCCGATCTTAAATTTACGGCTATATATCGAACTTATATGACCCCTAAAAAGGCATACCCTCGATATAGATGCCGAAACTACTTCACTCGGGGACTGAAAGACTCCGGCCAAACACAATGACTACAGGCACAAGGCTATACTAGCCAAACTAACGCGACTCGGGGATGCCCGATCGTCGTTATAAAATCAAAGGCCTTAAATTACTTCGAAAGAACATCGAAAAGAACCGGTTAAAATAGGCTACCCCCGACATAGGCAAAAGGGCTTCGACCATGTCAGCTCCAAAACTATAGGCTTCGAAACGCTCAGCCGCCAAGCAAAACCTCCCGAGGTGCTCAATCATCGCCACATAACGACTCACAATCGAGGTTCTACCGAACCGTTGAAGAGTCAGGCAAAACACAATTTCAAAAAGTCCTTAACGAGGGAAAAATAAAGCCTATATTAGAGGTCGCACCGACCCTAATGTGTAAGAGCCACTGTCTCCAGCTCACATAAAAGGTCGTATCGACCAAAAGCGTAAGAGCCACTGCCGCCAGCTCATATAAAAGGTCGTACCGACCTAAAGCGTAAGAGCCACTGCCGCTAGCTCATATAAAAGGTCGTACCGACCTAAAGCGTAAGAGCTAGTGCTGCCAGCTCATATAAAAGGTCGTACCGACCTAAAGCATAAGAGCCACTGCCGCCAGCTCATATAAAAGGTCGTACCGACCAAACGCGTAAGAGCCTAAGGGCCAGCCTTTTAATTCAAAAACTTAAGGGCCAATAAGCTCGAGTCGACACCCAACTTGGAGACTGAACCCGAAATAGTTAACTACATATGCCTAAGAACAAAAGCATAAGAGCTTAAACGCCAACTTACACTAAAAGGTCACCCCAAACAAACGCGTAAGAGCCTACGGGCCAGCTGAACGAGACCCGGGGCCGTACAATAGACCTAAGGGTTCTTTTTTTAGACCAGTTCATCTGGATAATGACTGCAGAACATCGAAGCAAAAGGAAGTGCATGAAAAATGAAGCCGGAAGGCTTCCTTTGATTCATATATGCGAAAAATACAAACTCCATTTACAATATTCCCTGAAAGCACTATACACAGAATCGGAAAAGGAAGTCCTAATTTACGTCCCCCTCAGGGACTTTGGCCCATCGGCCTCTTTCTCGCTATCCTCGGCATTGGACAGAAGGGACTTAGGATCAGACTCATCCGCCTCTACCTGCTTTACCTCTTCCGAGAGGTCAAAGCCCCTAGCATGAATCTACTCGAGGGTTTCCCTCCGAGATTTGCTCCGAGCATACTCCTTGCTTTTGCCCTTACGCTCAAGATCCTCCTCAGCTAAACTCGAGCATCGGCAGCATCCTTCAAATATACGACCACTTTCTTATCGGCCTTTGTTCGGCTCATTACGGCTTCGGCCCGGGCATCCACAACTTCGGCCTTCACCTTCTAAAGCTCAGACTCGAGCCTTGTAATCATGTCTGCTCAGACCAAGCTGTTTTCACGAGCTACACGAAGTTGAACTTCGAAGGCGAAAGCTTTGGACAAAGCGCCCTTTTCCGCCACAACCTGAGAATCCACCTGAGCCTTCAATTCATCGCACTGGCACTGAATTTGGGCAATTTCACTCTCTAGGCATTCCAGGCCCTCCGACTTCTTTTGTAACTAGAATAAATGAGACATCAACCTCTGGGATAGAAAAGGGAAAATGCACCCCTTAGAACGAAATTTACTTGCTCCTCGAGGTAGCTTTCATAGTTTAGTCTTCGATTCGCCTCATACCGCAAGTATGCCAACTCATCTTCCTTTCATCACAAAGGAGCCTAAGGGAGACCATCCACGGCTTTTTGCAGCCCGACCTCACAACGAAGCAGCTCAGATTTGAGCTTATTTAAAGCCTATGAAGTAAAAACTCAATAAGAGAATGAAAGTTGCAAAAACCAAGGAATCAACACGACCGGATAAAACCCACCTCAGAGTAGAGCCGCTGAGCTTCCTCAGAAGTCGATCGCACATCCACTAGTCTGGTTCCATCAACCCCAGTAAAACCACTCCCGGCCGGGACACGGTCGCTCGATACATGCGGCCCCTGGCCTCGAGCATCCCTCGAAGTACCTTCGACGGGAGGAGAAGCCGGTGGAAGAGAACCCTTGTTCCTCGCCTCGGGCAATGCCGGCTCAGATAGCACGTCCTCCTTAAGCCTCCGGGGTGGGCTCGCCTCGCTATAAGCACCGTCACCCTACGAGGGCTCCTTTTGCATATTATTATTCGGCCTCGACATTGATAATTCTTCTCCTTCTCCGGGAAGGTATGATCTCACTCAGAGAACCCGCCAATACCTACAAAGACGGAATCAATGCGCTTAAAAGGGGAATGCTTTCCAAAGAAAGAGCTAAATCGCATAGCACGTATCGTGGTGTTTTTACCTCCCATCTACCCTTAGACAGATCTCGCCACTTACGACCATCATGAGTCGAATGAATCGCCTTCTGAGCCCAATCCATCATGTCGGGGACCTCCTATGGCGTCCATGAAATTGCTGCAGAAAGGGAATGAAAAACGCATTTATGAAGCCCACCTCCACCTTGAGCAAAACAAGCAAAAGAACAAAGACACAAGTGTACCTCTTACGGGCAAAATTCCATTCCTCGGGAAATGGCAGGAACTCCATCGGGATAATGCCAATAGTCCGTACTCAGATAAATCGGCTCATCCATTCTCGGTCCCCATTTTCTTCATCATCAACGATGAAAGGCCTAGTGGATCGACATTCAGGGTTAGCAGGCCTCGATGGTGAAAAGGCCGGTACAGCCTAATAAGATGACCGAGGGTAAAATCGAGCCCTGCTCCATCCGCAAAAAATTGCTTCATCAGCACTATACGCCAAAATGACGGGTGAACCTGTACCAAGGTAGCCCGATATTTTCGAAAGAAATCGAGCACAACCCTATCGAGGGGGCCCAGCGTGAAGGGGTACGTGTATACGTTCAGAAACCCCTCGGCACTGTCCATAATGTTCTCTTCCGAGAAAGGTACCTACAGTACTACTTTCTCCCTCCATCCACAGTCTTTTCTCACTAACTCAAGATTCCCCTCTCCTATAAGAGAGATAAGCTTTGAAGCACACTCCCAATGGCCCTGGGCATTGGGAGGTTTTCCTGTAGGAAAATTCCCCCTCGAAGAAAAATGTCCTAAAGGCGGCTCGCCTGACTCCGGCGATGCGCCAACAACCAGGCAAGGATCAGAGGCGGAACTTCCTTCTCCTTGCCGAACGAATCCTGGAGCAGCAACCATAACTATGGCAAAATTAGAGAATTAGAGCGGAACTCTGAGCAAGGATTCCTAAGTTAAACTAGTGAGGAACTTAACGTAGAAAGAAGAACTCTATCAAGAAGAATAAGATATTCAGGATAGCAGAATCCTCAAGGGATAGAAGACAAACCTATATATAGAAGCCATCGGTGACTGTCCGCCCGCCTCAAAGGCCGGTTAAAAATACTGGCTAAGCCATTATGACTTTGGGAAGACGTACCGGCGCGATCGCCTCGGTCGTTTTATAACCATGTCATACAATTTATGCGGTCGTACGACATTTTGGGGATCAAAAACCCCCGCATCGTAAGCCTCGAGATGTTACCCGATCACGAGGAACTCTATCAAGAAGAAGATAGGCTCTAAGGAGCCCTTATCATCGTTAGAAGCCTCGAGATGGTACCTGATCTCAAAGATCTCTATCAAGAAGAAGATAGGCTCTAAGGAGCCATTGATACAGTTACAATCCTCGAGATTGTACCGTATCTCGAGGTCCTCTGTCGAGGAGAAGATAGGCTACAAGGAGCCATTGATATCACTACAAGCCTCGACATGGTACCCAATCTCGAGGAACTCTGTCAAAAAAAAAGAGAAGTTCTAAAAGCCTACTCATATGGGCTTGACCTCGAGGTGGTACCCTACCTCGAGGATTGCTGCTATTGCAAGTGCAAGTCGTTCGCCCGATCATCCGGCCCCCGAGCTACCTGAGCATGAGCCAAGTTTCACTCAAAAACTACTGAGTCCTCTCGGTTACTTTAATCCAGGGGATATCCGAATCCAGGCGAACCCTCGTCCGGGATCTATCTGCAACGCCTTAAGGTTATCTTCGCTTTAAGTTCAAAAGCAAGTTTTCAGGTCGCCCGAGATTGAGCGAAGCCTCACTTGGGGATTGCTTTCGAAAGCCCAAAGGCTATCCTTATTCTCGGACGACCGAGCGAGTTCCCCCTCGAGGACTATTGATGGAGTCTAAAAGGTAGGTTTCGTTCTATAAATTCGAAGCTCAATTTTCACTCGGGGGTCCTGACAGCCTAATCTTGTATCTCTCCAACCCAGGCTCACTCTGAGGGATGACCAAGCGCTCGAAAAGATATCGTACTAATCAATCAGGAGCCGAAGAAATACCTTTACCCGGGCCCGGTATTCGATCCGATCGATAGAGTCATGCACTCAGATTCTTCACAAACCCGAATAAAGTAAAATCCAACATAAATCAGATACAAATTGAAGAAAATTCTTTGCATTAATAAATTTTGATTACAAAAATCCCATGAATGGACCATACACGTGATTACAAAAGCCAACGAAGGGTCTTTACACAGAAACAAAGAAGCAAAAGTAACAGCTCAAAGTCTAATCTGCCTCGGGGGTACATCCTCAGGAGCAATGCCTTCGAGAATCGCTTCGTCGAGGCCCCACCTCAACCTTCCAAATGGCATCTTCAAGGATGAGGAAGAAGCGAAAAACGATGATGAAGAAGCAGAAAAAAATGAAGAAGTGGCTGGGTGAAAAATTTGGCAAGTATGGGTCCCGCCAGTGCCACTATTGTGAAGCCAGTTCTTCAGACGTTGCACCGGTGCGGGGTGCAACAGTTAGTTGATGGCACAACCTCACTCCACGGAAAACAAAAGGAGTGAAACGCCGTACCGGGTAGTTAAGAGAGATGAGTAGAAGTTCATAGTCCGTATATCCTTTAATGCGAGGATAACTTGAGATTTCTCTCTCATTATTTTAAGCCAACAACAACTGCAACAACAGAAAACCATTGCAGTCCAACTCAGTGTGGGAAAGCCCTGGGGAAGAGTCATGGCATACCTGATGAAAACACTGCCATATGACCCCACGACCACGATTTTCAAACATAGGAAACAAGGTTGGATAAGGATGAAAAGAAAAAAGGAGTAGAAGAGCAATAGAATGAAGTTTGGGTTCAAGAAAGCCCCCATTTATAGGAATATGGCTGCATAACCGACGACAATCAATGCCTTTTTTGGGGAACGTAACCGATGGCGCAATCAATGCCTTTTCGAGAAACGTATCGATAGGCGCAATCAATACTTTAGGGGATAGATCGGCGGCGCGTCATTACATTAGAATATAAGCTGACAGTGTAATGTATGTTCCTAGGAATGACGCCTCGATGGGACGTATCAGTTATCGGAAAAGCTGACGTCATAAGCGTGATATCATCGCAAGAGGCTCGAGGGATCGGTGTCAAAATCGTTTCTTATCATTTTATTCCAAGAAACATGGGGACTATCTGTATGTGGTAGAAATTAGAGGTCTCGATTTTATGATCACTAGGGCGCCTCAAGAAAGACCATCCCCGGGAGGCCAAAGTCTAGCTCGGAGTTTTCCCCTGAGGGTTCGTGATGATCGACCTCGAGGCAGTGCAAACCAACGGCTGCGACGCACCAGCGTATGATCAAAGCTGAGAAAACCTGCTAAGGAAGCATTAGTCTGTACCAGACTAGTAAGTAGTTGTGCCAGCTATATTTCTTTGTAATAGTTACTCAAGTACTATGTTGGGATTTGCCTCCATATATAAAGGGGATACTTTTCATTTTGTAAGGCAGATAAGATAGATAAAACACAAGATACTTCATTCAATACAAGAACATTCTTTCTGCTCTCTAACTCAAACATACTCTCTATTTGGCTTTATTTCTTACATTTATTACATTACATATATTTATTACATCTCATTAATAGTTATTCATTTATTGCTCGTTATTGGTCATAAAGAGCCGCAATCACAACCCTAATAGCGGTTAATCCTTCATCGACTACCCTTAATCGGGTATCAGATTTGACCTCGAGGCCCCGTATATGCAAGCTCGAGGCCTCGATTCCTAGCCATTTGGGTTCGTGTATTAAGCTATCTACAAGCTATCATCTTAATTCCCAATTCTTCACATAGCATCCATTGCCTAACAACTAGCATAAAAATAGATCACATATTTTTAGAACCACAAAATCAAATATTATTGTTATTACCATATTCAAGGTAAACAATATTTCTTGTAAAATAATGTAATAATGCATGCATGGGCTATAATTGCAAAGTAATTGCAATTATAATCCCAAAAAATACAAATATGGCTATTTGTGAAATAATTAATACTTAGTACATATGCAAATGATAAAATTAAGCCACAAAATTACTATCAAACTAGTTGTGATGCAAATTGTAATTATTTATATAAATAAAAATGCTGGGATAAATTAATTAAAAATCCCTAAAAATGTAGAAATTATGGAAAAATGTTAATTGATGCTAATGCACAGTTTTGAAGGCATACATGCATTTTAAAAATATTATAGGGAAAAATTGGGTTTCAACAGCTTCCCCTCTTTACCTGGGAAGGATGAAAGAGTTTTCGGATAAAGAAATGATGGCCAATTTTGACCGATGGAAATGTTTTGAAAAATAGAGCCCGAACCCTAGCCTACATATCCCTGGCTTTACAGGAATCAGGACATGTGTAGTTTAGGACCCACCGGTGAATGAAGCCGATGGAGTTATTATAGGAACGGTAGTTAGTTTCATCAAAAATGTCCTTTTGTGAAGGGTAAGGTCGGATAGAGTTATGGTTGCGAATCCGGAATGTATCGGATGTATTATAGGGCAGATAGCTGGATATCACGGAGTAGGATGGGTAACTGATGAGAATCGGTTATGAATGGCAAAGTGAAAAATGGTACGAGCGGAAACCGGAGCGAAGGGTGCTCCTGTTTGAAAAACGGTTACCTCTGGGATCACTTGTAAAACTCAAAATGCAATGCATGCAAGTACATAGATTACTGCGAGAATTTAAACGTGATGCAAATTTCCTTTGGACCATGAAAGATTGTCTTTGGACGGTGCGGATGACGTCCTTAGCCTATGATGTCCGAGGCCATGAATTATGAGATAGGAGGTTCGTAGGCCATGCAATGATGTTCTTGGGCCATGAAAATGGTGCCTCCGAACCATGACGCCTTTGAATAATGATATGCAAATTTGAGAGATCCTCATGCCATGGCATGGTGTCTTCCCCCTATGAGGATGACGCCTTTAGACAATGATGCCTTTGGACAAGTGTTGATACCCAATTTTTCCCTGTATATTCTTATATGCAAAATATCTTTAAAATAGCATATATATGCATATATAAGTGTGTACCAGCATTTTACTATTCTTCCCATAATTTTTTAGTGTTTTTAAACTAATTTATTTTCCTTTTCATCCATAAAAACCCAATAATTATTTCCAAAATAATTATTTTGGTAATTCATTTATTAGAATTTTATACTTATGCTAAGATACAGCTGAGGTAATTTTTTGCATTACAAATTTATTTAGTATTTTTTAAGCAAAATTGCATATAATTGCAATATTAGCCCTTTTAAGATTCAATTGTTCTATATTCATAAAATTAAGTCCTGTATTATTAAATTGTTAATTATATATTATAAATCATTTTTGTGCTTCCAATTAGTTTTCAGAAATTTATTTACTATTTTTATAAATTATATGGGAAAAAAGGGCTATTTAACTTATAGCCAGATTTTGGCTTTCTAATTTAGCGTAAATTAAAACCCGATACCCCAACCTAATTAAACCAACCCAAGACCCAGGCCCAATCCTAAATCTACCCGACCCAACCCGGATCAAATCTTGACCGTTGATCAAGTTTCATCAACGGTCTAGATCTTCCCTTACCTAATTAAGCCCAAGCGACCCCCCCCCCCCCCC
>NW_017674247.1:46353-49914 GCF_001879085.1 Nicotiana attenuata | reverse complement strand
CCCCAAACCCCTCTCATTCCTCACTCAACCAACCCTCTCCTCTATCTCTCTATCTTTGTTTCTCTCTAGAACCTTCCCCCTCCCCCTCCGCTCCGATGAGTTTCATCCATCTTCTCCAGCCACCTCCTGGCCTGAGTCCATGGTGGTTTCACCTCCCACCGGCCCTCTATGGCTCTTATACACCTGTTCGTTGGGGTTTTATGGTCTGAACACGAAGAAGCTTCATCCAAACCTGTTTCGATTCAAGTTTTATGGCCATATCCGGCCTCGCTCCGGCAAGCCACGTCTGTTTTGAGCCTGGCCTCGCCTCCTCCTAGTTAGATCAACAACGATCCAAGTCTTTCTCACCAAACCATAGCTTCTATGGTTCTTATGATCTCTTTAGATCTGTTCTAGATCCACGTTTTCCCTAAACTTTTAAAATGATTTTTTGATATTTCTTTCTAAAAAAAAACCATCGCTTTCAAAACCTTTATTTTTTCGACCTAGGGTTTTGAGTTATGTTTCTCTGATTTTCTTTTTCTCTTGTGTGCTTCTCTGATTTTCTTTTGTCTTGTGTGTTTCTTCTACTATGTTTCTCCTACTGTGTTCTTGTTAAGTTCTTCTACCATGTTCTTATCAATTGCTTCTACTGTGTTATTTGTGTGTTTCGTCTACCTTGTGTTCTCCTACTGTCTTCTTGTTAAGTCGTTCACCATGTTCTTATTTGTTTCTTCTACTAGTTCTTCTACTGGTTTCACATGTTGTTCTTTTACTATGCTTATCATGAATTCCTACTACTAAGAGAGCATGCTAAAGGTCTCAGTTCCTTTCTGAGACCTCTGAACCTGTTTCAATTAGTATCTTTTCCATTAATCACTTGCCTTTCGTCTCTACACTCGGTTAATAGCAAGAACCCTAAATTTGGGGGTTCATCCAAGTTTTGAGACCATTGGCGTGACTTGCTTGAGCTTCATCTCTGAAATTGCTGGAATTCAAAAACCCTAATCTTTTGGACATATTTGAGTTCATAGAGTTGTTTCATCTACTGCTTCATTTAGTTTCAAAATCATTGCTTCAATTTTGTTTCTTCGTATGATTCTGACTTTTGCTAAACTTTATAAGACCTTTACTTGACCCCTTTTCGCATGCTATCCCTGAATAACCATATTCCTATAGTCCACTACTTACTTATTTTGCAATTGCATGACACTTTAACTTTGTCCTAAATTCAGCCTCGCATGACTGATACTTGTGTACTCTTTAGATGTGCTGAACTTCCCTTCTAAATGGCTTTCAATTTTGATTGGTTTCAGTCTTTCTTTCTATAAGTTTGATTGATTTTCTTTCCATGTTTGTTGACTTCCCTGTTACTCGATTTGAGTCAAAAGTTTTCCTTAGTTTTTCTGACTTGGTTCATTCGTGGACCAATGCTTACAAAATCTCTAACCCCCTTGATTTACTGAATACTGATGGATCCTTACCTTATTTGTTTTAAACCGTGTATTTCAAAATTCTTCCCTTAATTAAAACCCCTATGTATTAACCCCTAATTGCCTACTTTGCACAAGATATTTATTTCATTTCTTTCTTTAAATAGTTTTACCGTTTGAATCTGAATTCCTTAATTAAGGGAAGTCTTGTATTGATTGATTTTTTAATTGATATTCAGTTCCTTAATTGTTTTCTTACCTTGTTTCTGTCTGTTCTTCACACTATAAATGCACGACCCTTTCATTGACAATCACAGACAATCAGACACAGTCTTTTCTGAACTTACACTTATACTCAAAAAGTATTCTCTTTTGTTTGCTTACACTGTGGCCTGTTACAAGACCTGTTGTTTGCTTTCTCTCTATTTGTTTCTTTGAAACTGGTATGTCCTGATTTAAGTTTCAGCACCACAACAATGTGTTTATTTACTGCTTTTGGTATCCCTGTCTACTGCTGTATAGTTCAACACGCATTCTAGCTTATTGATTTCTTTTTGCCTGTTCTATTATGAATCCCAAACCCTTGCCCCCTATGTGTTTAAGTTATGGTTTGAGGCATGGCAATATGCAAGTTATTGTCCATGAATTGAACTTGATCCCCTGGGGATCCTAGCCTCTAACAGTATGTGTTCCAGCAGGCTTATAGGTGTGCCAGCATTCCCCATTGCTGGGCATGCCCAAAGTCTGCCTTTGCCTAAGCGACAGGCTCTTTACAATCCCATATTCCCCTGAACCCCCTTGTGTGTGCTTATCTATAGTTGATTCCCTCTTCCTTTTCCCTCTTAGCACTCCATTCTGCACTTGCACACTTTCTTAGTCTTTAAGTTCTGCCCTCCCTCTTGTGAGCCTTGCCTTGGGACCCTTTGAGATCCCTCTGAACTTGGACACTTGAGGGCTAGCCCTTCCACACTGCACTTGTCCCAATCTGATAATACATTTGGGTGTGAGCATTGTCAGGAGTCCCTTTGAGGCTCTTAGGGAACTTTGACACACTCAAGTGGGAGAAAGGCTTTGGATCATGATCTCATGGAGTTGGTTTACCTCATATTTCAAACATGAAGTCTGAATCAGGCTCTCCTTGGTTGTACTTTTATTTATATTTTTTTGATGTATTTTTTACTTTAATTTGGGATGTAATAACTTGTAATAAACTCTTGGGGATGGCTAGTGAAAAGGGTGGGTAGCTATGTATGCAAAAAGGGTAGAAATCATGCCTATAAGTTCTTGAAATAATTTCTGCATTTAGATATCATGCTCATAGGTTTATAATAAATTCTGCATTTAGATATCATGTTCATATGTTTCAAACCATTTCTGCATATAGATATCATGTTCATAGGTTTCAAACAATTTCTGCATTTAGAAATCATGCCTATTGTTTTGAAACAATTTTTGCATTTAGATGCCATGTTCGTAGGTTTTCAAACAATTTCAGCACCTAGATACCATCTGCATAAGTTTTAAAGCAAGTCTTATGCATTCTACACCACGTTCAAATTCAACTACGCTTAGAAAGCATGTCTATAGGAACTCTTAATCGAATCTGAGCCGCTTCATTCACATATGGATATAAAATCAGTAATAAGGGTGTTGTCAGTTGCAGAGCTAATAATCAGTTCGTTTAAATCTGGCCTCTCTTTTAATAATCTGATTCCCACTTAGCAAGTTTAACGAATATGCATTCAAACAGTTTATTTGAAGCTTTTACTATTTTTGAGTTCAGTAGATATCATGCCTATATGACCTCGTCTCAGCACTTAGGCAAGCCTTAGGGTAAAATTAAATCTGTTTCTGTTAATAGCTACAACCAGCAAGTAGGCCTGATTCGGGCTTCTTATCTGAATTATGTAATAAATCAGTCTGCCTCAACCTTTAAGTCCTCGCATTTTTTACACAGACCCTACTTAGTATGTGTAAGTCATGCTAATTATGTGCTTCTTTTGTTTAAAGGGGGTATATCTGAGCCTTTGCTTGTTATGTGCTTTTTCCCCCAATTTTGCTATACTATATTTTTTGTATGTCGCCTTAGAATTTTTTGCCTTTAAAAATCACAAAATAAGCCAAAACATCCCTACCTCCCTTAGGATTA